>NW_008624949.1:0-13123 GCF_000691845.1 Merops nubicus | reverse complement strand
GATACCCCCCCCCCCCCCCCCAAAATGCAAATGTTAGAAGATATATGCTCGAGTTACACTGCATAAGGTAGCTAGTAAAGAAGAAATCTACTCAGCAACTACTACATAACTAAGTTTTGTCAAAATATGTTCATGAAAACACAAGCAAAACCTATCACCACTTCTCAAAACTGTCTTAGCTTCTGTATCCACAACACACACGAGATCAGAATTTCAGGTCTGATGCCACAAAGGTAGAAATGTTCCTCTTCAATAGTGACAAGTGACAGGTGCAATACTGAATAACTTAGAATAGATTTTCCAAAGATTACATCACTGTGACGAGCTTAACTATGTATTTCCTGCTGCAGATGTCAGTCTTCAGTTTGCAAATCTATTTTCACTTTTCCTGGCTTTGAATAAAAACTGCTACGTTTGAATGCATAAAGATGCTACCTAGACCAGAGATCCGTAATAGGCTGAAAGGCTGAGACTAAATACCAACTTAGAAGATTCCTCATCAGTAAAAATGTGTTTTGAATGACAAAGTACTCCACGCACTATGAGTCAGGCATCAAACCATTATTCTTTATAGGTCAGCTATTCTTGGTGACTTGCAATCTCCACATTTATATAGATTGCCTTTAAAAACAGACGACAGACTAGAATTTCAATTTCATGACATTTTACATGCAATTATGATCAAACCTGTTTTCGGGTTTGTAGGAACACCTGAATGACTAAGCCAGGTAAAAGACAGTAAAGCCACATGGAGGAAGAGAGGAAAGAAGGAAGAACAGAAGTGAATGGGAAAGGTTTACTGTATGGACAAACACCTCCTTAGTGCTCATAAGCTTAATGCCTTGTAATTACTGATATCCTCCCTATGAACACAGAGCTAGGTGTCATAATGGGACAAAATATGACCGCAGAATGTAATGTATGAGACAACAGCATCAATTAGTTCAAGCTACATGTCAATTTTAGCCCAGCAAAGTTTTTTTCTTTCTCCATCCCAGATCACCCGTGTGTCATCCCTCCCCCACCCCTGCTCCCAGTGAAGTGGTATTTCATTATTTAAGCATTCAAGTCCATTTATGATCTCCATTTATTACCAAAGGTAACAACCGCCAGCACAAAATGCCCTCACTTTCCAACATTCCTTAGCTTCTTCACTCTTTATGTCTATTGCATTAGTAAAAGCCTTTACCCACAACACAAGTACATCTGCTCTCAAGGAACACACAGACGTTATTTCCTCCACCTCTCATATACACAAAAGTTGAAGCCCACTGTGATGGTCACAACACAGAGCTGCCCGTTTCAACACAACCATGGGCAGCTGCAGGCTGCTACTGATTGGTAACAGGCAACTCCTCACTACACAGGAGCACAGTTACAGTGGTATAAATAGCCATGATTTAATATGCCTGTGTAATATCACAGAACAGCCCAGTTGTTGTGGGGGTGGGCTGCTTCCCTGAGCTTCATCAATAAAACATCACTGAAATATAGGAATAAAAATCTTCAAGACTAATACTTCAGAGCTCTGTATAATAATAGCTTGAAGAGACCCATAAGGTTTTTCAAATATTTTTCTTTCCTATCTTTGGGTATTTGACACCATAGTTGTTCTGGTACTAACTACCTGAACACCCAAATACATGGTATTATACAGCTTTTTCCTTCAGAAGGTTTTATTCCTTTCCCAATTGCAACGTTCAAGTGACCTACCCTATGAAGCAGTGTTAGCTATCCACATGACAAGGCATTCCAACCTCCTCTATCTATTCAGTATTATGACAAAGAACTGACCAAGTAGAGCCAGTCCAGTAACTGTAAGCCAAAGTAAGATGATGTTCTCTCCACCCCTGGAAATCATACTGCTGCCAGAAGTTCGTTTAGGACCTCAAATTCCAATTTAACCTGTGCAGAAGCATCGTCTGCTGAAGATCTGGTCTGACCTCCTTCAAATCCTCAGCAGTAAACACCATCCAACATTCTCAGGTAATGTGAATGTGCAATTCATTTTTAAGAAGCATGAAAGAGCAAAAATAATGAAACAATCCAGAGAGCACACTTCTCAGCTAGCATTCAGCTCTGTGACTATCTGAAGAGGAATTACATCGCAGCCTAACACACATGTAGACTCACTCTGCCTGCTAACAGTGGGAATAAACCACAAGACAAACATCCAATATAAACACAGAATTGAACTGCACATACGCTCCTGACCACAGTGCAAAACCATTTAGGAAGAAAGATTTTCCTGAGAAAATTTATTGCTAGATCTTCCCTTCCCTATTAACTCAAAAAATGCTTCTCTACCCAGAATTCTCTTGAGTACAGGTCAAACTTACATTTCTGAGAGACAGCACTATGATATTCATGAGAACACTAACACTGGAAAATATTAAAATTCCAGAATTTTTCCAGAAAACTATACCAGGGAAAATTTTGGTTTGTATTAAATGGTAATAAGATGTCACATAACTTTGTAAATTGAAAAATGAAAAAGTGAGGCAAGTCAAGCATTAGATACAACACTGAAAAATAATCAGGTTACTAATCAAGCACAGGGACCTTCTTTACCTGACGAAATGCATCAATGAACAAATTGAGGACCTGGCTTTAGGGGTTTGATTTTTTTATAGGCTCTTATTTGGCAACAGGAATATCTATTAATATTTTTCCTATCATTTCCAGACAGCTTCAGAAATTCCTACTATCCTGCCATACAACAATGAAACTGTTATCTTCTGACTGGACTAGTCATGCAACATACCCCTGACATTAACAATTAATTATAATGACTAGATACTTTGTGGTACACTTTCCTCTGGAACAAACCTTTTAGGAGCACTTGTAATACAGCCCTGAAGAGCATCAAAAAAACCTCACCACTTTATGTTCCAGCCCAAGATATACCCATTTTAGTTTCAGTATTTAGCTACCATCAAGTAAATTTCTAAACAACTTTCAGACCAGACACCTCAGAAGAAATACCTCTACTTCACAGGAAGGATGAAAGAATGAACACGCAACAGAAAGTTCTGTTAGTCACCCTTAACTATAGCTCTGATAAACATTTTTTTTGACAGAGGCACATTGTAAACAGGCAGGTTTCACTCATATCCTACACATAATTTTTTTTTTTGCACTGAACAAAGTTTACATTACTGAAAAAAAAAAAAAGGAAGCTGGCTTACTCTCAGTTTTGGTAGCTCAAGTTCCTTCCACTCATACAAACAGCAAAAAAAAAAAAAATGGTCTTGCCTTTGAAGTACAGTTGTTGATCAAGATGTACTGTGAATATTAAACTAACTCTATTCCTAACATTTGAATAGTCTCATATAGCACGTGGCCTACTTCAAGGCCACAGCATCTTCATCAGAAAGCGAGCTTGTACACTAATATTAACCATAGTTTTCTTCCAACAGAAGAGAATATAAATAGCAAGAGTAAGGGCAAATGATGTCACCCTGTTTGGCAAAAATATGACAGTAAAAAAAAAAAAACGATGCTGAGAAACTGAAAAGAGTGCATAAATTTATCCATAAGCATCTGAAGGATCCAACAATTTTGTATAAGTAAGGCACTTAAATGACTTCTGTGATTATACAAAATACAAAACTTCTGCAGGAATCAAGCTCAAAACTCTTAACTGTAGCCTTACTCCTAAACATTCCAACAAAATCACCTTGTTGTTTTAAATTCAGCTCTTCTCAGAGACGTATCTAGGTTACAGAATTTAAAGTACTATAAATCCGATCACAATACTGTAAAATCTTCCTGAAGTCAGTTCTTATTTTTCTGCCGCCCTTTTCAGACTTTTTTTTCTCCTGTAATTTAAATAGGGAGAAAATAAAATATAAAAATACAAACAGGACACATCCTGATGAAATACTAATACAGGATTTTGGGTTGAGAGGTGTAGATTTACCGTTCAGTTAAAAGGTGCATTTCTTAAGCAAAAACAAAGACCCAGGGGAAACAAGGAACACAATTTATTACTAGCATTTAAAGAAACTTAAGGAGAACAAAACTAGAGAATTCAAAACCACAAGAGGAAGTGACATTTCAAATAACTAAATCTTGGGAGACATCTGGAATAAAAGATGTCAGATACTACATGCAGGCAGGCTAACATGGAGTATGATGAAGGCACAGATAGAAGAGGAAACAAACCAAGTTATGTCAAGTGTTTCCATATCTATGTGAAGAAAAGACATTTTGGGTCAGACTCATTACAGACCAATTGAGTATAGCAAAGAAACTTGCAACCTTCTTCCCTTTCCAAAGCAAGTCCTGCATCTTTAATCCACAATCATTACAATTCCATAGCAACACAACTTCGCACAAAATCCTTGAGATCTGGAAACAGGCGGCTATGCAGAATTTGGCTTTCCATCCTCCCACTTTCCTAGCAGCTACGCTTTGATTTGAGATGGACATCTGACCAATAAGGAATCTAAAGATCTGCATGTCTTATCGAGATGGTGGTCAAACAATGGAACCAGCTTCCTAAAGCAGCTGTCATGTCCCAAGCCTGACAGTGTTTAAGAAGCATTTGGACAATGCCCTTAATACCACGCTTTAACTCTGTCAGCCCTGAACTGGTCAGGTAGTTGGACTACATGATCATTGTAGATCCCTTCCAACTGAAACAGTCTATTCTATTCTGCCTATTCTACTACAGTCCTTCAAAGTATAGCACAAAAGGGACAGTGGCATGAAAAAAACCCAACAAAACAGATAGATTAGGTATACATAGATATACACACATATCTATCCTTGCATACATATATACATACATACACACACACACACACATACAGCAGCCTTTGCTACAAATCTCTGTCCCCAGATATAAGCTTGGCAAGTATTCCAGGTAAACTACAAGATCTCTAATTTCTATTTACAACTAGGAAGGAACAACCTTGAAGCCATGAAATTGGTATAAAGGTATGAATGCAAATGAATGTTAGAAAGCAATTCTTTCCAACAGCCACTTCTGGAAACCTTCCAATTCAAAAAGCATGATTTTTTGATTAAATATAAAGGAAAAAATGTCGTTAAGAGTGGTACTGAAACCTGAAGAGGATAATTTCTTCCCTCACTCAAACTACCTGTACTTAAAGGGACTGACAGACCCAGAAGTTTTCAAACTTTTATTCCATTCCCAATTCATGCAACTGACTTTTATCTGTTTAACCAGACAGATCCTCCCAGAAGAGGCTTAATCCTTTAATGTACATACAGTTGAATACACAGAAATACGCACACATTAGTGGAAAGGAGAGAACATATGTAAAGGCTCTTTAAACAGGAAGAGGACATACACAGATATAAAAGCAGCAGTCAGCATTTTTATTCTGATGCATTAGTCATTTGATGCATTCCTTGATATTAACACTAGTTTTTCCTCTTACAAGTAGAAAGTGGAAAATTACAAGTAACTTATTAAATACACTTAAGGCCAGCAAATTACAGTATTCTGTTCTAGCAGAGCATACTCCAGCACACATACGTTCCTTTAAAAGGAAGAATTGAAAAATCATGTATTAACTCAGAGGTATTCAAAACTCACATCAAATACTCTTTACAAGTTGATACCGAAATAATTGCATACATTTTTCTGAAGAATATGACCATATAATTATGGTACAACTATCAAGACTGCAACAAGCAAAGTGGTCTACTCAAAGAAAACATTAACATTAGATTTTAGGCCCTTTTTTCCCCCCCATCTGAAACTAGCATTAGTCAGGTTCCTGTGAACAATTTAAGTCTTACTGGAATGAAATACAGGATGGTAGCTATTCAAATGAGAAGTAAAGCTACATCACACTGAACCTCAGACATTAAGTTTACTGATTTATT
Organism: Merops nubicus; assembly: GCF_000691845.1. Taxonomy (NCBI): domain Eukaryota; kingdom Metazoa; phylum Chordata; class Aves; order Coraciiformes; family Meropidae; genus Merops; species Merops nubicus. The sequence continues at coordinate 7,261 of NW_008624949.1, read as the reverse complement.
GCCCCTTCTCATCACTAACGTTCTTAATATTGTACACAATTAACACCTGATCCTTTGCTGAAACCCATTATATCATAGATCAAATCTGCAAACAAACAAACAAAACAGGAAGTTTTACAAGGTTCCCCCTTAAGACAGCCTGTGAAACTTTCCAGAAGGTAAAGTCTTTCCATACCAGCCAGAACTTAAAATTACTTCCAGTTTACCCTGACATAAGTTCCTCTAACTCCAAACCCCTGCCCGCTGTATTCCTTCTTGTGCTATTAATACTACTAATGAAGTTATCTTTGTGGACTTCCCCTCCCCCAGTCTTAATGTAAATAATTCAAGATTTTTAACTTCTTCCAATGGTTAACCATCCTCATTGTAAATTTTTTTTTTTTTTTTAAGGAGTTATGTAATTCTAACCTTTTTTATCTGAAGTCTGAACATCAACCATTGGTCTCAATGTAGTTAACTCTGCTGTTACAAGCCTCCTCTTTGAATATTCTATATACATACTACTTCCTTAAGACAGGTCTACATTTAGCTTACCTGGAACAGCTTTTTTAGAAGGAATTAAGTTGCTTTTATATACATATATAATTTATACAGATGATAAAAAAAAAAAAATAGGAAAAGAACACCCTCCACCTAAAATACCCATGTCCTGAACTGGAAATCCTTCCAAAGTGGGTTTGCTAATTCATCTCTCCATCATTTCAAAACAGAATTTGGACCTCATGATGAAGTCTCTGACCTGCATAAGGCACTAATGATCAGCCAAATCTCATTATCTTCTGAAACATTAAGTATTCTCAACACTGCTTTAGAACAGGACATGGATACCTTCACCATTATTACACATTTAACTGACACCCTATACATAACTAACATGACATTACCAAACCACTTTCATGACAGTCCCCCTGCTCACAATTTCTTGTTAGTGCCCAACTTCTCTGTGGTGTAGAACAGGCCATTTACCATAATTCCTGAACTTTTACACAGAACTGCTAGATTACAGGAAGTTGTCAAATCCCATACATGTAGTCTATACTTCTTGCTCCTAAATTAGCATGCTAAGTTTTGCTGCTTCTGATTTTAAATTGGTATGGGCAATCCCATTCCAGCCTCAAACAAACTCTAGCAATCTGTAATAGAAGTCTATGCCACTACTATCCCTCTGACTTCAAAAGGAGAAAGTTGTTGGTACATGAGGATTTCATACCACAGAATTAACTGTTTTCATTATGTAGTCAGAGACAATGCATAGACTGCTCACTGCAGAAGCTACTTCTCACCATGAGCCATACTTCCTAACTTACATGAACCTTCAGGTGCTCAGAATGCCTTCCAACATCAAACACAATGGAACAGAAAGCTTTGGTGTAACTGAACATAAGCTGCTGCTACTGCTGAACAGCTGGGAGAAAGATGGGGAAAACAAACACTTTTCATGACCTGCATATTTTGACATGGTATGGAGAGTTACTTGGAAATTAGCAATCTGTGGTGAACTGTCAGGGTTTTTACTCCCAAAATTCTCCGGCTAAGAACCTCGGATCTTTTTCTCACAGGTATATCTGAAGTAAGTTACTAAGCTCAATACCAAACTACTGGTGAGACCGCACCTGGAGTACTGCATCCAGTTCTGGAGCCCCCATTGCAAGAGGGATGTGGACCTGCTGGAACGTGTCCAGAGGAGGGCCACCAGAATGATCCGAGGGCTGGAGCAGCTCTCCCGGGAGGACAGACTGAGACAGTTGGGGCTGTTCAGTCTGAAGAAGAAAAGGCTCCGAGGTGACCTTATTGTGGCCTTCCAGTATCTTAGGGGAGCCTACAAGAAAGCTGGGGAGGGACCTTTTAGATTATCGGGTAACGACAGGACTAGGGGGAATGGGGCAAAGCTGAAAGTGGGCAGATTCAGGCTGGATGTGAGGAAGAAGTTCTTCACCATGAGGGTGGTGAGACCCTGGAATGGGTTGCCCAGGGAGGTGGTTGAGGCCCCATCCCTGGGGGTCTTTAAGACCAGGCTGGATGAGGCTCTAGACAGCCTGATCTAGTAGGAGGTGTCCCTGCTCATGGCAGAGGGGTTGGAACTGGGTGATCCTTGTGGTCCCTTCCAACCCTGACAGATTCTGATCTGTTTTAGCAGAGGACTTAGTAGTGTTGGCTTAATGTTTGGACTTGATGATCTTAAAGGTATCTTCCAAGCTAAAGGATTCTATGATTCTAAAAGGTAAAATTAAGGACATTATATGAACTGGCAGAAAAATCTCTTCCAGCTCTGAACTCCGTTGCATCTAGACTGCTGCTTTTTGTCTAAAGAAAAAATTGCAACAAACCCTTGCTTCAACAAACCCATTTCTTTTCTATCAAGTTATCAAACATACGTATTCTCTTCTGTTAATAAGCGAAGAGCTTTACAGAGCCTTTCCTGACTCTACACCAAGGAAAACAAAAAAATCCAGAGTTGAAACTGAAGATTCAGTTACAGTATCCATTACAATTTCACATTTATATAATTCTGAGTGCCCTTAAAAGAGTCTAAACACTTAGTGAATCATGCATCAGCATGGTAATGGTTATTTCAAGAGTACTTAAGATGCCAGTTACACAGTTGTTTAACTAGTAGAAAACAACATACTTTTGTGGAAGTACACATAGAATGAAGTTTCTTAAGCTGGCAAGAATGTAACAAACAAAAAATACTATAGGATCCGTAGTGAAATTTACATACGTAATTTAAGACTGTTCATAGACTGACTAGCTCTACCTCAGCTGCACATTTATTTCGCACATTTTTAAATACACCATGGCTTAGATGGTGATATACGGGTCTCTCCTTGTACCTTCCTTACCAGCTTTTTTCTTTCATAAGGTAAAACCAGCTGTTTCAGCAGCAAGAGAATCTGGATATGTTAGTTTCCCAATCCACTTGTGAAGAGAAAGGCATTATTTTCTGTGCAGGTATTGCTTGGTAGAGATCTATGGCAGCTGTGCTCAATGCAGTTTGATGGAGAGGATGTGATCCTTGAGCCTATCCAAACTGGGTAAATGGGAAATTAAGAAAGTACCATTTTGCTAAGTTAAGACATATCCTATTAGAGAGTTAAGTTTGAAGCATTCTGAAGCTTTTGAATAAACTTCAGGTTATCTTCATCACCTCTTCTACAGCACTTAGCAAATACTCTGCGGTCAAGCTGATATGGGGGGGGGAAAGAGGTGTCTAATAATGAAACGTTACTAAATAAGCTTCTCTTAAGCAACCCCGATGCCATGGTAGGAAGGTAACTGCAACTATGGATTTAAAGAGGTTAAAAGCACATTTTAAAATATTTCAACAGTTTGCTCAAACACCAGGTGACATAGTATGACAGCCTAGAGATGACAACTGCACATATAGAGTTAATTCCACCTTTTGTGCAACCTGTCTTACATCATAACACAAATGCAAAGGATAACGGTAAGAACTGAATGAGCAGCTGTACAGCTTATAATTTCAGACTCTGGGTACTTAATACTTCTATCTGCCTTTAGCAATGCTAACTGAAATTAGAAAGCAAGCTCAAACTTTAAACTCTAAACCTTAAGGACAGAACTCCGTATAGTGCATCAGCCTGGCAGAAATCTAGTAGGACACAAAAGCTGCTATTCCAGAGTTAAGATGAGGGCAAAGACTAATCACCAGATCACAATCTTAGTCAGAAGTAGTAGTTAAGAGGCATACAGTAAAGCAACAGGATTTCTCGACCACCTGAAACTCTCTCCCCTGCCTCAACACCTAGGATACACACTGGGATTTGGAAAAGTTTACCTATAGAAACTGTGCACCTATCCTATACAAACTTGAGCATGCACAAGACTAAACAGAAATGTAACATCCAAAACCTTCCTATGGCCATATTAATATCAGCATTTAAATCAGGATAATAAGCTCACTCAGGAAAAGCAAACAAACAAAACATAAGCCCCATGGTAATTCCCATACTTAGCGGACTGTAATTCCAGAAATAACACCAACACATCCATATTTTCCTATTTAGAGAATTAATTTCTCTGATGTGTACTAGCAGACTTAATTAAAAGTACCTCTGTTCACACAGTCCTCTTTGGTGAAGCACTGCATCAGCTAAGAAGTTCACGTTTCCTGAAGTTTTAAATATGCCTTGTAAACATGGATAAGGTGCTTCAAACACATGCTTTGCTCTTTAACTCTTTTAAGAAACAAAACAACTATGTTCACAATTTTCTACAAGGTAAATAGTTTTTAAAATTATCTATAAAGTCTCAATAAACTTGTAAGTTTTTACTTTTTATCTAAGAGAATCTACAGGTGGTGATGTAGTGTGTGGGCTATCTCCCTTTCAGAAAAAGGCAGGGAAAACACAAGTAATTTTCCTTAGTTGGTTGGAGGCCATCAAATCTGGATATCTGTAAAACTATGCATGCTCTCTTTCTGAAACATGAATAACTGAACATGTTCAAAAAGCTTCAGTTCATCCTACTTCTGTTCTGCTTTTCCAGCCGTCTCATTTCAGTCTAGAATCTGAATTTCCAGTTAATAAGAAAACTAACTATCCCCTGAAAATATGGAACAACAGGTCACACAAAACAATACCTTTAAAAGAAACACGTTCACAAAGAATAAACAAATCTGATACACCTACTTCTTTATTCAGGCAGTTATGAATTAAAATGCACTCGTTAGCCAAATCTGCATTACTGTACTATTAACAGTGGTCTGTTGCCTGATTGTCAAGATTACAGCACTAAGGATGTGTTTTGCTTAAAATCAGGATTTTCAGATAATACAGAGGATGTTTAGCATTGTATAAGAGATGCTGTTACATTTCAAGGATTTTTCCTTTTCAGAGGTGCATGTGTCTCCTGATAGTTGCTTCTTAAGATTTAGCAACAGACTTGGCAACAGCCACAATGTGTTTACCCTGGAAACCTGGGAGCTAAACCAACTGTTAGAACACAGTATCAGTTGGTAATTTCAAGTACTGTCATCTGTGTGCAAAAGAGCTTTTTCTACTTCCAAGCAAAACCACTAAGTTATGACTTACTAAGCAGAAAGGTATACTCTGCTCATCATCAGAATTAACACTGCTTTAAGGCCCTTAGCTGCCACTTCTTTTTAAAAAGTTACTATAACCCTCCTATCAATTGCATGTTTTATAACTCAGATCAACTGAACAAGGTTGCTTTTCCTTCAGAAGACTCAGAGAATATCACTGCTCTACTGCAGTTTCCAGTTCTAATAATAAAGATGTACTATTTTCCATATTTATTATTTGTTGGAAGAGGATGGGAGGAAGAGAACATGAAAGGGAAGCAAAATAGATTCCTTTTTGTGCCTCAAAACACTAGATAGTCATTTAAATATCTTGTGACTTGATGCTTGAATATTAAATCTCTTTGATTGCATTTTTCCCTAGGGAAAGTTATCTAGTCAAGAGGAGAGCTCTTAACTCCAAATATGTGTTCATTTATAGCTAGGTTTATGCAAAACTCAAGGCAATGTTAGAATTCTATTTATAAAATAGTTACAAAATGCTTGTTCACACTAGTTTAAGTTGCTCGCTTCCCCCCCCCCAGATTCTTAGGGATACTTTGCCATCTGTTTGTAAAGAAATAGATGATACAAAGTATTTATTATTTTCGTAAGTATTAGGAAAAAATCCTCCAAGTCAAGCTTTCAATTGCTACAGAACAGAAACAACTCCCAACTTTCCTAAATCCTGCACAGCACCAAGTTTGGAAAACAGAATGTAGTAGAGTATTAAACCTGTGAGGCTTAACTTTAGTCAATTACATGTCTCTGTTGTCAACATCAATATAAAACTGGCAAGAGAATCTTTTCGGGCAACAGGAGGGAAGAAGGAAATTTAACAAATAAAACAAAGGCAGGACCAAACTAACTGAGGGAAGTGCCTACTTAACACCTACAGCTCTGAAGCTTAACCCTCAAAGCTAGATTTAGTAAACAAAAGCATCACATTAACCACAGAAACAAGTCTTATAATTAGCATTTTAAAATTTTGACTTGCCCACAACTACTTTTCCTTAACTAGGACATAGATCTCTGGGTTTATGGAGGCTATATAGTTATCCCATGCAATTTTCTAACCTGAAAATTTGTAACTCCCAGGCAAATAGTAAAAGATAAAGATAGTAGCGTGACATTTACACATAAAGAAATCCATGTACGCACACTTGCTCACTTTAAAGGAGAAATAACCTTGACAAACAAGCATCACAGCAAACATAATGAAATTTAAAATTCTGGTACAAGCAGAAATTAAGAGTGCTGTCTCATATTCAGAATCTACAAGTATCAACTCAGAATATATCTACTGCACCAAAACACACACAAGCATTTAGGCATGGTGACCTACTGCTTAATACTATACCTAAATTGATTCCATGGTGAAATTTAGAGCACCTTTACTTCACAAACATAAACGCCACCAAAACAAAACCACAAAATCAACCCACACTTCAGAATATCCATTTTAGTGGATGTGTAAAGGAACTTATGTTTTACATAGAACTTGGAAGTATTAAATTACGTTAAAATGGTAGGCTGTTACAGTAGAAAAGACACAGAGTAGTTACTGAATACAGACAACAACGTACAAAGAGTACTACTCTCTAGAAATCATTCATCCTGAAGACTTTCATGAAAACGAAGAGAGTCAGTTAACTTAGAGCAGCAGTGCCACAAAAAGAAGACTACATTTCAAGAAGGTATGTGCATTTTAAGTTTTAGAGAACCACCTCAAAGTTTGCCAAGTTTAGAAACACTAACAGGAACTTCACAGCCTGTCAGCTTCGAAGGACAATGGAAGCCTGACAGCTAACAAAACTCCAGACTAAGAAATTGTCACATTCGTTCTTATCTGTAAATTTCAAAACCTGTTTATGTAACTGTACTTCTGCAGTTCTGTTTGCTGTGCTTAATGCACAAGGGGAGGGAACTGATTATACTAAGAAAATAATGAAATATCTGCCAACATTGAAAATAACCCACCTCAGCAGGGGTCTTTAGCAATAAAAACTATTGAGTGTTACACCTAGCCTAAAACGTGTTGAGTGCGTGATTCAACGAACCTTAAGTTGGACAAGTTTTTGGTTCCGTTCGCCACTGAGAGCGCAAAACTGAAAGTGACAGACTTTCGGCGTTCAAACTCGTATTTTCTTACTTCGAGTAGTATTTCAATGCTAACTTATGTATTTCCACTTAGCAAACAACGATATTTATTTACATCAC
>NW_008624948.1:12107-17861 GCF_000691845.1 Merops nubicus | reverse complement strand
CCGGGGCCTCGGCCCGGCCCGGGCCCCGCTCCCGCCGGCCCGCAGCCCTCTTCTCGGGCCCTCAGTGTAGTGCCGGGTGAGCCCAAATCGCCCAGAAACCACAGCCCTGCGCGGCTGAACAGCGTTTCTGTTTGGAATTTCGCTGCCTCGTGCTGGAACTGGTTAAATCAAAACGTGGAGGGAAGAGGTGGCAGCAGGCAAAGCAGAAAATACCGCATTTTCGTTCAGTGAAAACCTCCCTGGGCAGCCTGGTCCAATGCCTCGTCACTGTCAGGAAAGAAAGTCTTCCTAATATCCCATCAAAAGCTCCCCAGGCACAGATTCAGTCCCTTTCCTCTTGTCCTATCACTAGTTCCTTGGTGAAGAGACGAACCCTCACTTCACCAACCACCTCTCTGGGCAACCTGGGCCAGGGGCTCACCACACCCAACTTCAAAAGTTTCTTCCTTCTCTCTAGTCTGAATCTCCCTCATTTAGTTTAAAACCATCATGACTTGTCCTATCACAACAGATCCCATTAAAAAGTCCTCATTGTTCTTTAAATACTGGAATGTCACAAGAGGGTCTCCCCAGAACCTTCTCTTCTCCAGGCTGGACAACCCCACCTTGTGAACAAAGTCACCTTTGGCAGCAGAACTCCTAATACTCCCTCCTGTTTCCATTGTCTGTTCAGGCCAGAATAACTGACAAATTTGGGTGAGGAGCTGGCAGCAAAGATCAGCTCTGAGGCTCAGAACCCATTGCTGTGACTGCAAGAATAATCTGTTAATAAATGCAATATCTAGAAGATATTGAAACTGTTGAAGAAGAAAATAAAATGCTACTCATATAAGCAGAATTATCTAAATTACTTTCACCCTTTTTTTCCAAATAGTATTTGTAAACTTGTCTGAAAATGCCCAAAACAAACTCAAATTAAGCTTATTAACCAAAATCCACCTTCTTTCTTCACAGCCGATGAAGAATTTAATGATCTTTGCTTTGAGTTTGGTTTGGAGCTTGATGAAGTTGTAAGTAACATTTTCATTTAAAACGGTTTGACTTGGTCTTGAAGGTCTTCCCCAACCTGAACGATTCTGATTCCATTTGTTACCCTTTCAGTAGATGTAGTGCAGTGACAGAGTGCAGTGACAGCATTTATTTTCAGTTCTTCTGTGCAATAGCCACAAAAATGTATTTGTCCTGGATGTTGTTACCAAAGCTGTAACTAATCTACATTTAAAGTTTTGATTTAGAGTCTGCTTGTGAAAATTTACTGGCTCTCTTAACTGTATCCATGTAAGTCCTGTTCAAGTAGACCTGTTTTGGGTTTGCTTTTTAATTTGAAGTCATTGATCTTTTAATGATGCTTGTCGAAAGACAACTGGACATCATATATTACGCTTTATTTTGGAATGGACTCGGTATGACAAATAACTTGCTGATCCCTTGCTAAAAATAGAGTCCCAGTTCTCTGCTGGGATTGACTAGCCTGGAGAGTCTTGCTTGTGGAATCTCTTTTTTTTTAAAATTCAAATTCTGATTGTTTTTTCCTTTTGTATACTGCATTACAATCTCTGAACACGAGAAAGATTTCAATTTTATATAATTTCTGGTGTCTGGTGTGTTCATTTTCTGTATAAACCTGAATGACACCATTAAGCTTTTAATTAATACAATTTTTCCTATTCTCTCACTACCACACTCTGTTAAGATATATCAGGTTAAAAACACATTTTTTCTTACTTTCAGACATCTGAGAAAGACATTATAAGTAAAGAAAAAGGTGAAGAAAAGGCAAAGGGGGCATCTGAAACCATTATCTATAAAATTGATGTTCCTGCCAACCGCTATGATCTCCTTTGCCTGGAGGGGTTGGTCCGAGGACTGCAGGTCTTTAAAGAAAGGTAATGCAGAGTTGTGAGGTTTGTGTGTGGTTTGGGGCCTGCTTCAATTCGAGTCTATTTCTGGTCAATAACCAAGCTTGCCACTTTTGTGGATTTTGAGTGTGATATGGTGGGTAGCTCAGTTTTGTCAGTTATACAACAGATCCTCTCCAGATGCACATTTTTCAAAGATCAGGCTAGAATGTTCCTGGATTTTGGCTCTGTTCTAAAATTTTTTTCAAGTGCTGTTGCATTTGAGACTTGTTCTCTGTAAAGAACTCCTGCATAGGAACTTCCTGGTGATCCTCTGTAATAAATACCAAACCACTTATATCAGTTTTCTGCTATGATTTTATCTTCTTGACTCCTTCCTTTCTACTTCAATAATCCATTTACCATCCCATAAAAAAGAAGTTTCAAACAGTTAGCTAATTTACATGCCACTAAGTATTACTATGAAGTTTTCTACATAGAATCTTTGCTACATTTCTAAAGTTTTCTGCATTTGATAGCTTACTTTCTTTCAGTTACAGACTTATTTGTGGTTTTATTCTAGGATAAATCTTCCTAGGTATGAAAAGATAATACCAGCTCAAGGTGAAGGTCAGAGGCTGATTATCACTGAAGAGGTAAAAGTGTTTACTGTACCTTTCTACATCTATTGAGAGTTTCTGAACCAGCAAAATTGGTATCAGCACTAATTCTATAACAGCAGTGAGACTGGAAGTCCTATTGGCAGAAGAAAAGCTAGAGAAATTTCAGTATCTGTACTCATTGTGATTTATTTTCAGTTAAAGGAGGCGGAAGGGATAGAGACAAATTATTTGAACCTAGTAGTGGACAAATCAGTTTCAGATGCTCACATTGCACTGACCCTCTGGGCCATTAGATGTTTCCATTAGGTATTGGAAACCTCCTTGTCTCAACCAGACCTGGAATGGGTTTATTTGGGTTTCTTTCCCCCCCCATCGGGATTCTGACATATTTCCATAAATTTTCCTTTTGATTACTCCTTTACAAAAAAGGATTTTATGATGTGAAGCGTGTATTTAATTAATTAATGAATTAGTTTTGTGTATTCTGCATGCTGGACATTCATCACGTGCTGCTGTGGTGATCTGCAGACTGTCCAAGTCCGTCCTCACGCCGTGGCCGCCGTCCTTCGTAACATAACTTTTACCAAAGAACGTTACGACAGTTTCATTGACCTCCAAGAGAAACTACACCAAAATATTTGCAGGTTAGTGCTTAAATTTCAACTGTAGTGTCTACGTGTATGATTTTATCACATTAAGGCTGCACATCCCTATTGCAATGAGACTTTATATTTACACTGAGGAAAATCTTTTATAGCAGCTCTCCTGATCCTTCTCATTTCCTTGCCCGTTTGTGTCTGCTCTCAATATTTTTCAACATAAACAGCTGTTACATTTCCTACCACAGTGGAGAGAGAAGCATTTTGCAACGTCCCATTGGATTTACCTGTGACTGATAGGTGTGTTGTTGGCATTTGTTAAAATGTTATTCCTGAAAATAAACTTATAGGCTGCTCAAAATTGCCCTTCTGCTTTTTCAGTAAGTTCTGTGAGTGCATAAAAGTAGAAAGCATCATGAGATATCTCAAAATATTAGTAATAAAAGTGTTATTTGGTCTTTCTTTTTAGGAGAAGAGCATTAGTAGCAATAGGTACCCATGACTTGGACACCATCTCTGGTCCATTTACTTTTACAGCTAAAGCACCTTCTGAAATTAAATTCAAGCCCTTGAATCAATCCCAGGAGTACACGGCTTCACAAATTATGGATCTGTACAGGGTAAGTGAGAGTTTTTAGACTTGTTGCACTAAACGCAGGAAGACGCTTTTCCAGGGCTCATGTCCTTATTATTAAGGGCTCTTAGAAATAAAACACTTCTCTAGCTTCAGCCAGTGAACAGTCCACATCTTGCTTATTTGTAAGAAATGGATGGGAATACTCTATCTTCATAACCCATCATAGTGTTTTGGGGCTAACTGTAACTCCTTGAGTACTGGGTTTGATATTAACCCTCTGATTTATCAACACGGAGACTGCTTTTCATGATGCTTTTAATAACACACACAAGGCTATTAATAACCTCTACCCTGTAAAAGGGCTGTATATTTGTCTGTCTGCATTGCTGAGATACTCAAGGTACAAAGCTGAGGAAAGCTTGGGGTAAACAATACCAGATTTTTTTTAATATCACTTTAATTTGGCCAATTTACTTGGGGAAGATGTTGAGTTATTTACCCAACTACGTATCAGGCACATACAGCTGTGTAAAAGGCTCAAGTAAAGCCTGGCACTGCTCCCAGGGCAGCGTCCTGATGAAACCAAGTAAATGCTGGGAAAAGGTTCTTTCAGGTCTAATTTGACAGTGTTTATGTGGGCAGCTTTAACTGTCAGTGTTTGAAAGTGATACTGTTATCACCATCATTCCAGTACTACAAAGCCCTGCTGAGCTCTCATACTGGGCACAGAGAGAAACAAATTCTCAAATTTATGACTAAAGATGAGGAAGAGAGCTGGGAACCAGGGGTATCAGAGAGATGAAAACCAAGGGGTACTTTTGGTACAGCATGTACCAGTGTCATTGGAACAGATGTACATTTTGAAGCAAATTAAAGGACAAATGTGTCAGTATTCAGCAATTTACAGTTAAAAGTTCTGTAAGTGCTAATTTTTACCACTTCTAAGGGAAGTCCCCATAAACTAAGGATGTGTGCCCATGGGATTGGCAATGAAAGGTCTGCTGTGGTAAGCGAGGGCATCATTTAGACAGCATGGCCTACATGTCTGAGAGAATCCTTACATGATTTTTAACACTTCTGAAGAAAACAAAAAATCCACTTCTCTCATTTCAAAGTTTTCCTGCTTCTGAGTGCAAACAGTTTTTGCTAGTGAAGCAGCCAGCTCTAAACCAAATCCTTCCCTCTTTCAAAATTCCCGTTAATCTCTCAGCAAAGGATTGTGTCCCTGTGGAAGTTCACAAGTGAGCTGATGTGAGACTGGGGTTGTGCTCTGTCCCTGCAGACTGACAGCCACCTTCGGCACTACTTGCCCCTGATTGAGAACAAGCCACGTTATCCTGTCATCTATGACAGCAAGGGTGTTGTTCTGTCCATGCCACCAATCATCAATGGTAAGATGGCTGGTTTAGACCATTGCTCCTGGTTTGTGTGTGAGTCACTGTCTAACAAACATTTCTGTGTCATCAGATTGTTCTGCTTTCTTCAGATTCTTTCACCTACAATTTCATATAGTCTTTTGGTTTAAATGCAGCCAACTTTTAATGTTTTTGCTTGCTCCCTCGGCTCCTCTTTCCTCATCCAGAGGGTGTAAAAGTCCCACTGCAAGCCTCTGCATCTATCTTCTCATACCCTTCTAGAACTCAAGGAAGGTTCCTTGTGACAGGAACCTTTGTTAGGAAATGATTTTGTTTGCGTACACAAACATTGTTCAGACTTTTATCTAAAAGAAGCATTTAAGAGATTATTTTGTAAACTGATAACTGTAACAGACTGCTTTGTACTCCACTTGATGTGGTCCCAGTTGGGAACTTTTCACCTAGGTCTTAAGCATATCGTATTTATCAGCAGCACAAACCAGTTCTCATGGATCCTCTTCCTATCTCACAAGTGATTCCAGAAAACCTTAGTGGCTTATGAAGAATAAATTGGTCTGGACTTGTTCTGCATTGCTTCTAAGCATGGATTTCCTCTTGAATGCAAAAGAAACCATGGGTGATTTTTTGAGAACTGAGATTTTTTGTCTACTGAAGCCAGCTAATGACATGGCAATAACTAGTACTTTAACAAAGATATTTCAGCATACATATATTTTTAGCTCAAGAATCTGTAGCTTTCCC
>NW_008624948.1:0-12076 GCF_000691845.1 Merops nubicus | reverse complement strand
CCCTACTCTGACTGATAAGATCTGCAGCAATAATCTCTTTAGAAGTAACTTTCCTCATAGACCTTATCCATATCTTAAACAGCTAACCCAAATCTTCTTAAGAGAACAACTATTCTGAACTGAGGATAGTATCAGCCACTGTGGCTAATCCTTCTTTGTGAGGCTCATTCCAACTTCAGAGTGCTCCGTGTATAGACATTGCTAAAATGTAAACAATATGCAGTCCAAAAGCTTGAGCCAAATTTAATACCTGTGTCTATTTTAAAAAGCAGTATTTGAGGGAAGCTTCCAGGGTAAAGGTCCTTTTTAGATAATGAAATGTAAATATCTGTATTGGTTTTTGGGGATTATCTACAAGCACTTAAGTGAAAGGTTATATTTGTTTTGAAATGAGGCCAGAAATGCTGACTACATTGCATCTACAGAGAGGTACAGGAGAGCATCCCAGGGAAGGGAATACAAGATCCCTCAGTCTTGAGGGCTTCAGCACACCTCACTTCTAGTTGAGCTGTGACACAGTTTTCCAGGTAGGAAACTAAACCACAGAAGCTGAATGATTTGCTCAGGGTCAGTGGAAGGAAGAATGTCCATGTGTATCCAAGCATGTGCTTCCCTTTGCCTGCTGTGAGGTGCACCTGCAGTGGTGAATGGTCAGTGAAAGGTGAGGAGGACATGGATTTGGCGTGATCCTTATACAATGACATCCCCCTGGAATGTCATCCAGAGGGACCTGGACAAGCTTGGCAAGTGGACCCCTGTGAACCTCATGAGAGTCAGCAAGGCCAAGTGGAAGGTCCTGTACCTGAGTTAGGGTAATCCTCCACATCCAGCCGGCCCCGTATGCTCACAGAGCAGAAGCCCCTGGCAGCTTCGTCTGCACCCCCAGCAGTGTGGGCAGCAGGGCAGGGAGGGGATCCTGCCCCTCTGACCCGGTCTGGGGAGACCCCCCAGCAGGGCTGGGGCAGCTCTGGAGTCCTCAGCACAGCAGACACAGGGACCTGCTGGAGCGGGGCCAGAGGAGGCCACGGAGATGATGTGAGGGCTGGAACCCCTCTGCTGGGAGGCCAGAAGTGGACAAGTAGTTGGAAGCCAGCTACTGGGGGATTTGCATCCAATCTGCAAGAGAGACACTTCAGGTGATGCCCCCAAGTGTATGTTCTACTTAACTTCTTCCAGATGAGAAAGAGTTTTGAGTGCAACAGTGGTATGCTTCAGTGCACACCTCCTGATTCTAAGGACAGATGCAAAGAGAATTCCTGCCCAAAAGGAACCTGTACTACGAGCTGGATCAGTCACGTAGACAAACCAATAGTGTATCAGTAGACAGCATTAAGAGATCTTGATTACTCATGGACGTAGCTATGGACATTGATAGATCTAAATCACTTTTTAAAAAACATTGCATACATTCCTGTCCAAGGCTGCCTTCTTACACACCTCACACATCAAAAGCCAGGGAAGATGAGATGCTTTGGAAGTGCAGAACCACTCTGCCACCAGGAGGTGGCCACTACTCTGCTAGTTAGCTTCCTCAACTGGATACTGAGATACTCGTAGCTTTGTGTGTCTTTCAGTATAAACCTTAACCTGGTCAGTGACTCTGGTCTGTCTTTCTCTTTTTAATTCATAAATTTAAATATTAAAAGAGATGCTATTCTGGTAAGAGTTGTGAATGTTGGTGCAGTGGACAGTGGCTTTTTAAGTTGCAGAAGGTGACTGATCTTTCTAAATCACAAATAGAGTCACTATCAGTGCCACTGCAAAAAAAAGCAATAACCTTTCTTAACATGTTTTTTGTCTTCATGTGTTTTAGGTGATCACACGAAAATAAGCTTGAACACCAGAAATGTGTTTATTGAATGTACAGGCACAGATATTACCAAGGTAAATTAATCTCTCCTGCTTGGGATGTGCTGTAATATCACTGCTTTCCCTTCTGGGTGGTAGGACTCCATTACAAAAGCCTACAATGGCCAGGCACTTATTTTATGAAGCCAACCTCCCGTTTCAAAAGGGTGGGATACGTTGTAGGAGTGTGGAGTGCCCTCAACACAGCCTTGGGCGTGCTCTATAGACAGGGTTGTAGTTGCATTGCATTTGGTGTTTACTGTTTCTCTACATTGACACTAAGTCAATGAAAAGTAATGTATGAAAAAAATAATTCCAGTAAATTAGGGACTTGTTTTGTTGTTGAGCACTTTCTCTAAATCTGAAAAAAAAAGAGTAAAATTCACTAAGACGTGCCTGTTTTGCCAGAATACTCTTTGAAAAGAAATGTTTTGTTTCCTAGTTAAAATTTGTGCTGAGGGAAGGAAGACATCACTTTTTCTTCTTAGTTATCTTTTTCAAGCAGGGATGCTGTGCAAATAATTGTCAAATCAAAGCCTTTCCATATGCAAATTTTATAACTCGAAGCAAAGCATGAACACAGAGCAGTTATAATTGCCTGTGCTTGAATTCGGGTTGTGCATTCATTGATAGTTTCCCTGAAGTGTGTATCTTGATGCCTAAGAGTAAGAACACTTTTAACTTACCCTGAGACACAATGATAGATTAACAGCACAAATAAATTGCTGGGGAGTGGCTTCTAAGCAAACTAGTAAATACCTGCTTCTTGCTACTGCTTGCCTTGGGAGTAAAAATAAAAATAGTGCTGCTCTGTTTATATCAAGGAAATTAAACTGTGAGGCATCAAAAAAACAACCCCTGCAGATTGAAAGTTGATCTGAACCTGAAGATTACATTCTGTTATATTAATCTCCTAAAATATTAACTGTAAATCCAAAGATTTTGCAGTTGGGGTTATTTGATAACATGTTACTAAACAATGCACAGTCCATCAGCCTCTACGTTCTCACTTGAACTCCAGTGAAATCACTCATTGGACTGAAGGTTGGGAAGACCCAGCTCCAACTGGTAATAAAGACCCTGTGTATCTTCAGAACAGAGCTTAGCAAAGATACACAAATGCCTTAGAACCTTGAAAACCAAAGACTTCAAGTTTTGACAAATGTCTGCAGCAGAAAAACATTTTTAAAAATTCAATCTAGTATTCTAGACTGCTAGGATGTTGGGGTTAAAGTTATTAGAATAGAATTAAGAGAGTGTAAGACAAGATTTTTTTTCCCCTCTATTTTATTAAGATATTTTGTCTACTTCAATGCAAGTAGATGACAGATGTCAATGTGATTGTTATCTTTATTTTGTAGGCAAAAATTGTTCTTGATATTATAGTCACGATGTTTAGTGAATATTGTGAGAAGCCATTCAGGTGAGTATAAGTGTCCTCTCAGAGAGACATTGCACTTGGGCCATGTGTTCAAAACATTTTCACTCCTGTTTTTGTGTCTCTCAGTGTTGAAGCAGCAGAAGTAGTGTATCCAAATGGGAAGACCCACATCTACCCGGTAAGCATAGTGATGTGTGATCTCAGGGTCCTTGGGGAAAGGATTTTATTTACACCAAGTCTGGGAGGAGTGACATTGTCTTCTTTTTTCTGCAGCAGAAGGTTGTATTAGGTCTGTATATTAGTGAGTCAGAACCTTCTGTAGCCCAAAAAAAAATAAATCCAGCCTCCTCTTACCTAGGAAATTCATTCTGAAGCTCCACTAATTTATGACAAAGCTACAAATACAGTCTCACTGACATAGCCTGAGGCTTCAAAAAGAAGGGCAGGGTTTAAAGTTACGAGCAGTAACCACTGTTGTGGTTCAGAGTCCATGGGATATGAACATTTACAGGAACAAGTAAAGATTGCCATCAAAGGTCATAATCTCTGTCTAAAAACTTTAAAACCTATGTGTTCCAAAACAGGAAAAATGAATGCAGGAAGTCCTTAAGCCAGTGGACAACTGAAATCAGCCTCAGCATAACTTACTTATCAGATCTGGAAGCTTTAACGCCCCTCAGTTAAAATAACCTTGTGACTGGTTTTTTCAGTCTTTCACTTGGTAGCCTCCAACCCCAGAAAGGTCTGTGAAGCAGGATGTGGACTTCACGTGCAGGTTTGCCTGCATTCAGACCTCTTTGCAAGAACAGAGGCTTACTCTTTGTTCTCTTATTAAGAAATTCCTCCTGTTTCCTGAAAGTAACCAGAGATGTGGTTGAGTTCATAAAATCAGACCTATCAAGCAAGTACAAACTGTTTAGAGGGAAAAAAACTTATTTTTACTGGGAGTTTTTCTAGTGGTATTTTAGGTTTTTCATTTAGCAACGTCAGCTTTAATCAACAGAGGAAACACCTAGAATCCTGAAGAGTTAGCCAACAACACTGCAATCTTTGCAGTAACCAAAGCAGCTTTCTTACATTAAACAGAGAAAAAAATCCCCAATGTTTTAGATGCTAAGGTTTTTAAGGAGATATATATATATAAGTTTAGAAACACCTATGTAAGTATGTACGAAATAACTTCCATAAATAGGTTGCAAACTTCATAAGTAAAACACCAGTAGATATTTCTGTGCCAATACGCAACTAGGAAGTTTTCTTTTCCTCCTAAAAGTCATTTGATCTGCACTAGACCATGAGATCTCATGCATGACCACTCACTGCTTAAGGGTTTTGCCTTAGGATGAGCTGGTGACTAGAAATTTTCAGCAACTCTCTTGCTTGTATACATCAGAACTTACCAGAAGTTTCAATACTAGGAATTTCATGCTGCCTTCAGCCTTGAACAGCTTTTAAATCATGTGTATTTTCAAGAAAAATGTTATCTTAAAATATTAATTCTAGACTAGTATTCTACACTTGTCTTCTTTAGTATTGTAATTAGAAGAAACTAGATTTAAGATATCAAAATTGAATCCTTTTAGGGAGAAATAGTGGGCACCATGTATGCTTAAAAGTTTTGTCTTTTTAGGAGCTGGCTTACCGAAAAGAAAAGGTGAAACCTGAACTCATTAACAAGAAATTGGGAATCAGGTATGTTATTGCAAATGAAAACGTAGTTTTCATGAATAGTGAAAAAGGCACTAGAACACATGGATTATTGCACTGTTTTAAAAATGTTTATGCTCTGCAATTTTTATTTTTTTTTTAATTTATCCAAACTTCAGGGGTTATCTTGGGTGATTAGGTCAGCTCCGTAAGACTTTTCCCCTTGTTTTCAAGGAAAGTGAATGATTCTTTATGGCCTCACAGGACTGTTATGTGAAGTAAGAAAGTGGGACAGTTTCCAGAGCCAGAACCCAAGGTGGTTCTGATGGAATGCTGAGGCCTTAAAGCACTTGGAGATTCTCCAGGGTGGAAGGCAAGGCCGCAGAAACACCGATTCCTCTAAAAAGCCGGGGGATAAAACCCAAGATGCATAAATTACTACTCTCTTGTTTTGTTTCAGTGAAACTCCATCGAGCCTTGCAAAACTGCTGACCAGGATGTGTTTGAGCTCACACGTCACAGGGAATGGGACCAGCCTAGAGATTGAGATCCCTCCTACCAGAGCCGACGTTATCCACGCGTGTGACATCGTCGAAGATGCAGCAATCGCTTACGGCTATAACAACATTCAGATGACTATTCCAAAAACATACACCATAGCTAATCAGGTAAGATTGCCCCTTCAAATGAACGCTCTGTTGTCAGTAAATGACTAGTGCATGCCAGAAGGGCTTTGGGGAAAACAGAACCTAGGAATTAAATATTTTGACATGCTTTGCCTCGAGAAGTATTTACCATGGGTAGGATACAAAACAGATGCCCCGCTGATTTGAATAAGTCCAAGATCAGTGGTTGCTGGTATTTGAAAAAAGGCAAGGTTTAAGTAGGGAGCCCGTATTAAATCTCTAATTGGGAGATTCATTTCCTGAGGCAAGCCTAAAGGCAGCTGGCTGATGCTTTTGAAAATTTTAAGCACACAAGCCGAGTACCTCCCTAGTGGCAGAGTCACCTCAGGAAAGAATAGAAAAATGGTGTTAGATGGAAGCTGAGAACTTTTTCTGTTTCATTTCAGCTCCCTCTCAATAAGCTCACAGAACTCCTGAGGCTGGACTTGGCAGCTGCTGGATTCACTGAAGCACTCACTTTTGCTCTGGTATATTATATTGTATTTATTTCCCATTTTTATTAGTTGCGTGTTAGAACAGCAATGCAGCCAAAACTGCAGAGGATGGTCTGGGGGTATGGTGCTGCATGAGTGTCCCAGTATTATCCGTTACTGTTTTGGCAGGTGATTGTTTCCTAGTGCTTTGAAATGCTAATATAATATTTTGTGAGTTTGTAGGTTAGAGAACTCAAATGAGTGGCTGTTTATGTGGCATGTATTTCTAAGATTAGAGACAAAAATGGCTGCTGGAGTCCTGGGTTTAGTTTAACTCGACAGGATGATTGCAAGACAGCACGTCCCTCTGGAGACTTTGGTCACCAGATGTGAAATGAATCACAGTTTGATAATCCAGAAAATAAACAGATACTTAGTACTTTCTGGTGTCTATTACTACACTTTTGAGATTACTCTGTTTCTATATTTCTTTTTATTCTTGTCACTTCCCCATGATTCTCTGCCTTAGATGCCTAATAAATAGTTATGCAGCAAAGGGCATATTTTAAGACTACGTGTAAAAAAATGAGAAAGCACACTAAGGGGACCCAAATTCCTCTGGAAGTTTCACCACAAGTGGGTTTTTTTTTCCATGGAAGAACACCTTGAGAATTTGGGCTTTCAAAATACTTAATTTTCAGCACTGAATAGGTAATATGTTTAAAAACACTGAATATATTATATCAGTACACCTGAGAACCTTTATTAACTTCAACAGCAGAATTTCACAGAATGATAGAGTCATTAAAGTTGGAAAAGACCTCTAAGATCATCGAGTCAAACCATCACCCAACACTACCATGACCACTAAACCGTGTTCCAGAGTACCACATCTACAGGCTTTTTGAACCCCTCCAGGGATGGGGAGTCCACCACCTCCCTGGGCAGCCCGGGCCAGTGCCTCACCAAATTTTGGAAGATCATGCAGTCTGTCTTCTTATCATATTTGTAGTTCTGCTGTGGCAGGATGAAATCCATAGTCTGCTGTGTCACCAGCAGCATGAAAACACTAGTGTGAGGCCTATGACTATGACAAATACCATTGGCTCCAAATGAGCCAAAAAGCATTTAGTTAAGTCACAGGAATACAGTAGAGTTTGGATACACATCTGATAACTGTTTAACACAGTTCTCTCCTCCTGTGGTCAGTATTCGTTTAAGATTTTTTTTATTATTACTCAATAATCTGCTCTTTCAGATGGTATCATCTGCTCCTTTTCCTCACATCTGGTCTATCAACACACTTCTCAGAGCACTGCCAGTGCAAAGGGACTGCAGCATACAAGCAAATCCACAATTACATGCCTAGGCTGATGTTGGTTTCTTTACTACATTAATAAAGCTATAAATTCTGGGAATCTGTAGTGTGGGTCTTAGCAGCAGCATCTGTTGCTGTGTGGGCACAGACATATCTGAGCCTGGTACAGTGCACATGTATTGCTTTACAGACCAGCTGAAAAATACACCTGGAGAATAAGGGCTTTTAAAGTATTCCAACTCAAAAAGAAACCCAAACCCAGCCATGAGCAATGAGAAACCTGTGCAGCTGTGGAAGTCAGGGGCTTGGCTATCTGACCTGTTTTTCATAGGCAGTACTTTCCTTACTGAACGTAGCCCCCAGGTGACTGTTTTCTTTGTGAGAAGGTTAGGGTACCAGTTCCTTTACAAGTGCTATTTTCAGAATAAAATACTTTACCCACTGCAAGTTGGGGCAGAATCTGAGCTTGTGTTTTCAAAACAGACAACAGCAATCCATGACAGAAACCTAAATAGACACTTTTTTAAACTATCTCTATTTTGGGTGGTAATTAACATTTTTGGATAAACCAGTTTGCCGACTTAGTCTTAAGATTGGGGCTTAATTTTTATTCTGAGTGTCACACAGGAGAGCATCTATTATGGGGCCTTAGAGCAAGTGCCACAATTGCATTGTTCATTCTTGATATTGGGTTTCATCACTGGCTTGCTATTTTAAATACTTGACCTTGGTGTTTTTTTTTTATCTTTTCCTTTTAGTGTTCTCAAGAAGACATTGCAGATAAACTTGGTGTGGACATCTCTGCAACAAAAGCAGTGCGCATAGCAAACCCCAAAACTGCAGAATTTCAGGTGAGAGACTTCAGGGCCAGTTCTGAGGGAAACATAGGCACAGGTCATGTCTTTAAAGCATCTGTGAAATGATGCCTGCTCTTTGAGAAAATACAAAGAACATGCAGAGAATGGACATTTTCAAGTTTAATAATTCTAAAGCAGTGATACTTAAACGTAAGAGATAAATGCAGTACTTGCACCTGGACACTTTCAAACTCTTGTTACAAATGAGCATGCCAAAAAAAAAAAATGAGGAAAATGACCATTAGCCCTTTTGGAAGGTATTTGACTTGCAGCATTGCTGTTTCTCCTGCAGGTGGCACGTACAACCCTCCTGCCTGGGCTGCTGAAAACCATTGCTGCTAACCGGAAGATGCCCTTGCCTCTCAAACTCTTCGAGATCTCTGACATTGTAGTGAAAGACCCTAATACAGGTAAGAGAGGGTTCCTCAAAAATCTTTGAGAATGGAAATATGTTTACATACCAAATGCCATTCGGATCATTTTGGATGGAAGAGGCCTACAAGGTCATCAAGCCCAACCATGAACCCAGCACTGCCGAATCACCACTCAACCATGTCCCTCAGCACCACATCTGCACAGCTTTTAAACCCCTCCTGGGATGGGGACACCACCACTGCCCTGGGCGGCCTGGGACAGGCCTGGACAACGCTTGCAGGGAGGAAATTGTTCCTCAGGTCCAACCTAAACCTCCTCTAGTGCAACTTGAGGCCATTTCCTTTTGTCTTATTACTTCTTCCTTGGGAGAAGAGGCCAACTCCCACCTGGCTCCAGCCTCCTGTCAGGGAGTTGTGGAGAGCCAGGAGGTCTCCCCTGAGCCTCCTTTGCTCCAGGCTCCACATCCCCAGGTCCCTCAGCTGCTCCTCACCACACATGGGCTCTAGACCCTTGCCCAGCTTTAGTGCCCTTCTCTGGCCACACTCCAGCCCCTTAAGGTCCTTCTTGGAGTGAGGGGCCCAAAACTGAACCCAGGATTCGAGGCGTTCCCTCGTGAGGGAAACTACCTGCTGGGAGTGTCTTCAAGTGGCACAAACTTTGGAAAGTACTAAATATCAAAGGCAAGCTGCTATGACAGCACAAGAGCCTGCTTAAACTGCTGCAGTCTCAAGGATGTGCAGTGCCAACTGAAAACCAGTGTGTCCTGAGCCTGGGAACAGCAGCTTGTATGTGCAGAGTCTATTCTGAAGAGCTGTAATTCAGAGGAAGATTCTGAGGTCAGTGTTTCAACATGAATCCCTTTTCCATCATCTGTAAACAGGATTGCTTGTAGTTGTTCTCCAAAATTACCTTCTGGAAAACTAACAGCCAATCTGAAGAATTAGATTGGTAGCACAGATGTAGGATAAAGAAGGGAGCAAGTCTGCATGTAAAAATGTATAAACAA
This sequence comes from Merops nubicus, assembly GCF_000691845.1. NCBI lineage: Eukaryota > Metazoa > Chordata > Aves > Coraciiformes > Meropidae > Merops > Merops nubicus. The sequence continues at coordinate 2,545 of NW_008624948.1, read as the reverse complement.
AGCTCAACAATGTAAAAGTTCCCCTCTCATCTCTAAAAATATTTTCCTTATCTTTCCACTTCAGCGATGCTCAGAAGGCATGGCTGCCTTGGGATTGTCTGTGACCTCAATTGTTTTACATGAAACAACCAAAGCAGCTCATGCTCTTCTCAAAAGCTTCAGTGAAACCCTTTCCTGTGTTTTGGGGCCTCTTTGCACTGATTTTACTGTCCGGGATCAAAACTATCTTTATTTATCTGGAAAAAGTGTATCAAAATGAATGATAAAATGGATTTTTAAATGTTAAAAATTTATCTAAAATTTACTGATTTGTTTCTCTATGGCATATTATGAGAAAAGGGGGGCAGAAGCTACAGCATTTGGGAAGAGATGAGTGTACACCAAGTTACAGCTCTGAGTGAAGGCTTGCCTCAGTGGAAAAGGTTGATTTGACTTGAAATTCAGCAGCAGAAATGCTTCTGTCTCATAATCTAGTTTCAAACTTTAGTGGTTGCATTTAAGTTATCTGGGATCTGCAAAACAAAGGTTTACACAAGGCATAAACAAAATGGCAAGTAAAATTGCTTTGGTGATGAATTTAATTTGTAGGTTTTTTCAGGGAAAAAAAAGCCTTGCCAAGCAAAATAAGCAGTTTTAGTAAACCATGTAGACTTTTTTTTTATTAAATACAGACAGTTTGGTGGTGCAGCTCATTCCATGTTGGGCATGCAGTTAGCTAGAAGGCAAAAACGTGGTACAGATGGCAGAACAGCATCAACATTCTTCAGAATCAAGAGCAGGGCTGTTTATCTTGGACTAGGGAGTGCCTTTATTCTGGATTTATAACATTTACAAGTTAAATTGTTACTTTTATTTTGTGTGTGTTAATTGCAGCTCTTGAAAGCTCTCATTTATGTGGGTGGCTGCTTAACAGTTTTATAAAGACTAATTTTTGAGGATACTTAGTATGGTGAGAATCATTGCAACAGATGAATGATAGAGATCTGAGGGAGCAGTTTTGGACCCTGTGCTCTTGGGCAGCCCTCTCATGGGCTGAGCTCTTGCAGACTGTGAACAGTGTCTGAAATCATATGTTTAAAATAACTACTGTCTTTCCCAAATTTACTTCCTAAATTAAACTTGCCTAATAAACAGTTTGAAAGGGGAGGGGTGAGAAAAAGAACTGGTATCTCTGCAAACAGTGAAAAAAATGTAGGGTTGTCCTCTCACATATGGAATGAGATTTCCTGCAGAACACTTATGTCATCAGGCTAATTTAATTTTATTATTTCATGATTTTGGCATGCAGAATTTCCAATTAATAATTTAAAAAGTATGGCTCAAAGGAGGACTGACATTAACTGCATTTGAAATGGCAGCTTGTAGTCATTCATGTGTGAATGGACCTAGCTCTGGTTTTTAATGTAATACCTTCTTCCACAGAACTCATGCTTACCAAGGTGAACAGAACATATTTCTCTTCAGACATATGAGGCAGAGAGGCTCAAGGTACTGATGAGCAAAACGTGTGCCAGATTTAATATTACTAAATGGAACCAAATCAGAGCAGAAATGGTTCTTCCAAGGCAGGAGAAGATGTGCATTTGTGTGGTTAATTTGGGAGAACAGATAGGCACTTCTGGTGGGATTGTCACAGTAGCTCAGCTCATAAATCATCACTTTACACATCCAGTCCTAACAGAGAACACCCTTTCTGTCTCTTGTCACTACAGAAGAGATTAATCTATTAGAAAAATCAGCTCCAGCCAGTGGTCTCACAGAGCCTGGCAACCTCCTGGTGGCACACACATAGCACAGTGGATATAATTTGTGATTACAGCTGCTGCCATGCTTTGAAGCATTTTTCCAAACTCTCTGGAAGTGTTGGTTATATGCAGAAAATATTTGGGGGGTTTTACGAGGCTGAGAGAGGTTTCAATGAGCAGGTGTCCCCCTTTCAGGTCCCCAAGTCATTCTTCTGAAGCATCTCTAATTTGGAGGAGGGCAGCAGACAGCGCTGCTTCATTTTCCTCTCTACTCCTTTGGCTCACAGATTCCTAAGCAGCTGCCCATCCTTTGGATTGTTTTTCAGCAGCATCCCCAGGAAGCACTTTGAAGTCTCAGCAATATCTATATATTTAAGTCAAGTTGACATACTTGGCAGACTCATTTGAAAACTAGAAATGTTTCATGGCATGACACAAGAGATCTCTTAAGTGAGTTAAAAAGAACTGAAGCATTTCTAACATCCGCCAGCTTTTGCCTACAGTTCCTAATACATTGGGGTTTTCCTTCCCATTGCCTGTAGCAAATGAACTTCTTGTATTGTCATGTAACTCTGTAAAGGAGGAAATTTTATAACACAGCTTTTTTGAAAATGCATCCTTTCCTTTACAAAGGATTTCTACAGCTGAAAATATGAGGTATAAATATTGTTGCATGTGTGTATTTCTAATGCTTTACTTAATAGTGATCTGAAGACACCATTGACTATCTGAATAATGAAGAACTGAAAATTCAGTTAGTTGTCACAAATTCTGCTAGCACAACTCAGGAAAAAAAAAAA
>NW_008624947.1:35382-35862 GCF_000691845.1 Merops nubicus | reverse complement strand
TAATAATAAAATGAAATATATACAAATTCAACACCAAACCCAACCCCCCCTGATGGTAATTTTGTCCCTATCACAACAAATACTGTGGGCAGGCACTGGGGAAGTCTCAGATTGGACTCAACAGCAGATGGGAACTGGATTCAGGAGCTGGATTCACAAGAAGACACAGACTGGGGTGGAAAGCAGATTGCCAGAGTCCTCCTCAGATGCCAACCACTGAAGGAGAGCTTCACTCTCTTGATCTCTCAGCTTTATACTGCATATGATGGATATGGGATGGAATACACATTAAAAGTGCTCAATTAATCCTGCCAGGATTCTTGCCAGGGAAATGGGAGAGCAAAGAGTGGCTCCCTGGGTTCTCACAAGGCACTTGTATCTAACTAACCAACCTCCCAGAGACATGCCCCTGAGGATGAACAAGTTCTCAGAGATACCTGGGCACCTCTCTCCCAGAAAAGTTGCAGAGCATCGGGCACT
>NW_008624947.1:31361-35340 GCF_000691845.1 Merops nubicus | reverse complement strand
CAGGAGAGGAGGGTTCAATGGCTCTGAGAATCTGCTCTCACCCTGTGATGAATACCATGGAGAAAAAGAGAGAAGAAGAGACACGGTTCAATTTTGCTTTTATTAGATCCTCACCTTTTTTTTCCTCCCAGGTTTTTAAAGGCAAGAGCCTGAGAGCAAAAGAGGGAATGAGTCACTGCAATAACTTCTCATTAAACTAATGACAAGACATATAAACAGAGCTCACTTGGCTAATGTTCCTACCATCCACAACATTAAGCTGTGGGGTATTAAACCACAAAAAAAAAGTCATGTAGCATGCCTTGGACTGGGTGTTCAATTAACCTTCCATTGGAAACATTAACATTTGATTTAAAAACAACAACTAGGCATCTGCACCAGGTCACCTGTAGCTGGATAGGGTAAAAAAAAACCATGTAAAATCAAATATCAAGCTCTATTGTTTGCACTTTTGAGTGAATATGCATTGGCTAGTCTCACCTCTGTTGAACCCCATTTCCAAAGGCAGGGAGTTCCTTGTTATTCTCATTGCTCTCTTTTTAATATCAAGTCAATTACTCAGCTCCTTGGGTTATGGTAGGTGCTGAAGACTTCAGAAAAATCCCCTCTCACTAAAAGCCATTACTTGCCTCACTCCATGAAAATCAACCTGCCAAGTGAAAAACAAATTCTGAAGGACCCTGTGCTAAAACCTCTTTTTAGAGGATCCTCCATTTTTAGTAGAGAAATAGATGTGAGTGACCCTCATTCAATCCAGAGAGACTAAAAAAGCCAGAAAACCCCTGCAGAAAACTCCTCTAAACAAAGATCCCTAGCAACAGAAAAAAAAGAACAGAGTGTTAAAACACTAAAAATCTGCATAGAAATGTGAGGTCAACACAAAACCAGGCCAACAAATTCAATTACACAAACACCACGTGTAATTAGCCCATTAAATTTACCCACTAGAAGCTGTATAATGTTTCTATAGGACAAAACATGAGAGCTGGGCAATCATTTACTCCTGGTGTTGCTCAGCATGCAGGAGAAGTACAAGTAGAAGCACGACTCTTACACTGAGTAGCCCTCACTGGTAAACAAGGCAATTATCCTGGCAATGGAAAAAAACCAATTACAACTAGTTGGAGATGGATGGGTGGCTGGGTGGGGGGTTGCTGATGGACTGCAAGGGAGATATTTTGGAGCCTGGACATACAAGTAATTTTCTCAAGTGTTTTCTGGAGAGAGAGGTTTCAAAAGTGGTAGCTGAAAATAAAAGGACAATATTATTATTAAATACCATCAAGCTGACAGACACTTCTTTGTTAAGATGCAAATAAACTCATGTCACAGATGATGACTGCTGCTATTTTCAGTTCTTTGCCACACTTGAAGGTTTGGGGCAAAGAGTTGCCACAATAGGCAAGCACCTTAGTTTGGACATCTTTGTTTAAGCTCTGTCTAATGCTATTCAGCCTTTTCTGAGAGAGGGATTAAGGACTTGATGATCTTGGAGGTCCCTTCCAACCTAAAGGATTCTATGATTCTATAAATATGTGTTTTCTTTTGCTCATCACAAGTCTTACAATGCTTTTCAATGAAGAAGTTCCAGCACCTCCACATGACACAGCTAAGAGGACATTGGTCCATGTTGACTTGGTGTCAAAGCCAGTCCTTGTGCTATACCTTCCTTTCCTCAGTCTTCACTGTGTTTTCCAGACCTCTGTGCTTAGGGAAAGGGTTAAAGGAGGATTGCAAATGAGTCAGGGACTACTTGAGACAACAGGAGCAACTGAAGTCCCTGTGGCTGAGAAGCTGCATCCAAGGATGGTGAGAGAGCTGCCGAATGTTCTTCTGAGGCTTTTCTCTACCAGATTTGAAGGATGGTACAAACTGGGGGAGTTCTCCCAACACCTGAAGTGCAGTGTGCTGGAGGAAAAATTCTTCAGTCTGAGGGTGACAGATCCCTGGAATAGGTTGCCCAGAGAGGTGGTGGAGGCCCCATCCCTGGAGACATTCCAGATCAGGCTGGATGAAGCTTTGAGTAGCTTGATCTAGTTGGAGATGTCCCTGCTTGTGGTGGGGGATTGGACTAGATGAGCTTTGGAGGTCCCTTCCAGCCCAGACATTCTATGATTTGCACACTTGTTAAATCTGGACTTTATCAGCCAAAAAATCTGATCTACATGAGTCATTTATTAACAGGAAGTAAAAAGAAAATGCTATACACTGAGCAAGGCAGTGGCTCAATTACAGTTCCTATTACCCAGTGCCCCAAAGAGGAGGAAGTGTGAAATTAATTGATAAAAATCAAAATCTCCTACATGCAAGTATGAAGGCAACTGTTGAACAAGAAATCTATCATCAATAACCTCAAACACAGCAGGCAGCTCAAGAAGAATAATTTCATACAGGTCTGAACAGTAGCAACAATGAAAATGTCAAAGAGGCTGAGAAAAAGCTTTCTTCTACCAGAAAACTGACTTTAAAAGAAATGACTGATAGAGGCTGAATTGAATAATAATTGCAGTTAAGTAGTTTAATATGACTAAAGACAATATGTGGTTCCACTTTAGAATTACCCACTTAGGCACTATTGTGAAAAGACAAATTGGATCCAAAAGCTGTTTTTCAACATTGGTAATATTCATCTAAAAAGAAAAATTCCCTAAGTTCCAAATGACATTAATAATGAGATGGGGGTTAAGCTTCTGTAGGGGAATTCCATGCAGAATTAACACTTCAAATATATCACACAACACTATATTTAAATGCAGATATGGACTTCATGTTAGAATAGGGCAATCTTGTTTTCTTGGGTTTGGAATTCATCTACCAAATCAGGACAAAACCCCAAGAACATCAAAGAGACCAAAATGAAACAACCAACCCCTGTCCCCACCAAATGTAGCTTTAGATATAGAAATACTTTCTTCTAGATGCTGATCTTATTCATTAAAAGTCTTTTCACTGTAGTTACACTTCAGATGGAAGATATTCCTGAAGTGAAAGAGCAAGAGTGTTGTATTTTGAAGATACTGGAATAAGATATTTAACAAATATCCAATCTTTTTCACTTGGAAAAAAAATACTGAAAGCCATCCTTTGTCATAAAAAGTCTAGTTTGGACAAACTGATGTTTTCAAACTAAAAAGCCCCCAATTTTTCTTGTAGATCCCACTCAGCTCTACCCATCTCCAAAATGCACTGCAATGAACTGATTCTTGTGTGATTATGTGCATCAGGAAAGGAACCAGCCAAGGGCTGATAGCCAGGTGGCCTCCTAGGATCTTTGGACTTCCAAAGGTGAAAAATAAACAAAAATAAGACCAGCAAAACAAGTTTTCATGTTGTGATATCACTATCAGGGAGTTTGGAAAGTTGTTTTTTTTGTCTTGATTCTGCCTGGAAGACAACAGAGATGACTACCAAAAAAAATGTTCTCTATTAAATAAATTAATTGCCTTAGTTATTCCTATTACTCTTTCAATGTCTATATTCAATTACACATCTATTAGTAGGTGCATTTAATTTGTGGAAGATGATACTACAGCTTGAAGAACTGTGAAGTGAGAGCTTTGCCAGCCATCTAAGTACTTGTGGATATAATTTGTAAGTATAATAAGTTAATTTTTTCTCCTTATTTACACCCTTCTGCCCTCAATAACTGCAGTGCTCAGGTGGAAATGGGAGTCACACGTGGCCCTGTATCCCAACAGCAGCCAGAGAGCAAACATCAGGTTGCACAAGTGCCTGGGGTAGCTACCAAGGAGCAAGCTGGCCTCTGCCTTGTCCTGTTTGGTACAAACATCTTCGTGAAATAGAGGCTGAATTGTTCTTAAAAAGGACACGTGGGCCCAAAGACTGTCAATTTTCCACTCTCCTGACCTCAGGTCTTCAAGAAAGAGGTCAAAATAGCCCAACCACAAATTTCAGAGCAGCCTAAATAGGATGTTGAGGAGGTGCCCTCCCAGTCAACTCTCTGTCAAAGCTCAGGGAG
>NW_008624947.1:30136-31330 GCF_000691845.1 Merops nubicus | reverse complement strand
AGTCCTGCTGAACCCTGGTGCCTCCCAAGGCAGATCCTCCTCCTTGGCAGGGGTGGGAAGGGGGCAGCATGAGGCAAGCTGTGCCCAGGGCACTCCTTCCTCCTTTGAGCCCCAGAGGGCTTGGCTCTTTGCTGTTGTCTTTCTAAAGAGGCACTTTATAAAATGTAACTGCTCAGGAAAAATTGGCTGCCAGTGACTATTGCACTCTATATTTTCCTCTTTCTGCAGATGGACATTTCTTATCAGGCTGATACACAAAACAGCAGGCAGGGCAGCATGCTGGTAGAGCTGGCAGGCTGAAGGGGTTGAGGGTGTCTTGTCACATACCATTTCAAACAGCAGAGAAATGGCACAGAAGGGAGTCCTTTAAAGGCAATTTTGACCTAAAGGACTCAGGAAAGGAAATCTGGCTGATAACAAATGCATTGGAGGTAGGATGAAACACCAGTCAGCCACCACAGACACATCTTCCAGCAAAAAGAAGCTGAGGAGGAGGAGAGGATGGAGGACCAGAGTCTGCTTGGAGCAGAGGAGATGACTTGGGTGCTGTGAGAGCAATCCTGTAGTTATTAACTGTGTCAGAGGAGGAGAATTTACATGGCATTTTTAAAGCATGCCTTGGACACACTGTCACAAGCTCAGCACTGAAGAAAGCCACACGGGTATCAGATTCTCCTGAGCACACCAGAAGAGAAACCAGCCAAAGACAGCTAATGCACACACCAACCCAAATCTAGTTAAGTTTAGACTAGTCTTATAGTCACAACATAATCTGGATTCAAGCCAGCACTGGGAGATGAAATCAGATCATGGTCATTAGCAAGGAACTTTCTCCATGAGGAAAACAAGGCTGGGATGTATTCTCATCCTCCTGGGACCTTTGACATGGGTAAGGTCTCAAGAGAAGTGATGGAAATCCAATGTAATAAATATCTTGCTGCCTAAAGTAAATATAACCTATTTTTTCCCCCAACAGGGAAACTTAATTGATGTAACCATACACCAAGACCAACTCCACATTACACGAACACCACTGATCAGCAAATCAATATCTGTTCATTCAGAGCAGCACTTTTCATTACTCTGCTGAGGCTTCAGTGGTCTGAAAAAAAAGGTTTTCCAAAATTCTCAGGATGAAATCTGTGGCTGGTGATTGTTTTCAGGGGGAAAATGCAGCTAGAGAAGGGGGCCACC
>NW_008624947.1:10005-30105 GCF_000691845.1 Merops nubicus | reverse complement strand
GGAATGCCAGCGTGGGAGGGGGTGAGTCTGGTAATGAAGGACCCCAGTAGGTAGGGACCATTGCCACCCAGGCAATGCAGGTTGCTTTGACTCTCATCTCTATACATATAAACACATGTCAATATATGTTTGTTTTTCTTTCAAATCCTTTTTGGAACAAGACATGTCACTGCATTCATTTCTATTCTCCAAGTGCAGGAAGGAAGCGAGAAGAAACAACATGACAGATGTTATTCATCTTGCATAAAGTGCTGCTGGGAGAAATTTGGACACTAAGTGATGATATCTATAAAAATCTACATAGAATAAACTTCAGAGTAGATCTCACAGGTAAGAAACAGCTTAACAGGACAGGCTGGTCAAGGCTCCCATTGCATGCCCTGCCTGAGGTGGTGGCCCCATCCATCGAGGACCTGTCCCTCCTTTTCCAGGAATGCTCAGGAGGATGCACGTGGCATTGGAGCTGTGGGTGGTGTTAGTCTGTTATCTGAAGAAAATCAAATATTGGGTTTCTCACATCCACCTGAAGCATGCTGACTTTGGGGGAGATGTGTTCCACAAGGCTCTGAAGGATCAGACTCATCTGCTGCCCCTACAAAACCTTATTCAGAGAGGATCTTCCTTTCAGTCTCTGTTGAACACTTTTGTCCACCCTATTTTAGAAGCAAACCAAGATGTGTAGAGAGAGGTGAGTCCTCTTAGTAGGCAGCTAGAAACCACAGCAAAGCTCTCAGGCACAGAATCTGCCCTTCCTGCCCCTGCTAGAGCCACAAGCTTTGAGCAAAGCATGGGCAGGAAACAACTGCTGAAAGTTTGACACACAAATGTCAATCAAGCAGATTTCAGAGTAAAGGTGGCTGGTATCTGCAGAGCTAAGGGGGAGTGCTAGCAAAAGATAGTAAGGTTAACAGAGTGAAAGCCAAGTAATTATCACCTGAAAGCTGCTCAGACTGCAGGGCAAGGGAGAAGGAAAAAACATAATATGACATAGAACCCAAATCTTTTTAGTATCCAGCAAGATTTTGAATGTTATTATCTTGATTTGTCTTTTGAAGATACCTTGCCATTACTATGAAAAGAAATGCATTTAATTATTTTACTTAGTTGAGATGAAATGAAAGAAATCATCGTATGTAATGAAATAAATCCTTCAAACCAGGGATGTTGATTTTATTTGATCTTCTTGCCACATAAAACCAAGAGAGCTGATCCTCTTGGAGTGACACTACCAAGCCCTGAAAAAATAGGCTGGGTTTTTGCTGCTGGTTGCAGAGACAGAATTTTAAGGAGAGAGCCCTGACCAATTGAGGGTAATGTTATCCTGAGAACAATGAAATTTGAGCTTGCCCACAAGTCAGAGGAGACTTGAACCAACCTTGACCTGACTTTATGGATTCAAAGCCTGTTGCTGGTTTTATTTTTTAAATCTTGTCAATCCAAACCTATCCATCCTGAAATCTCCCAGTCAGTCCAGGATGAATGGATGCTAAAAGCCAGGGCAGCAGAAACAGGGAAACTTTTCAGGACAGAGGGGAGAAATATAAACCAATATAAGAAGCCCAGTCAAGACTGAGGCTAAAGAGTTTCTATCTACAAATCTAAGAAATATAAGGAAGAACAGCTGAGTCCTTTCATTTCAGATGAGGTCAGTGGGTATTCTCAGATCCCCCCTTCTCCCAGATGAATTAATTTCTCTTTAAGTAAAATATTTTCACTGAGCATTGGCAATCTTTCTAAACACTTCACTGTCAAAACTGAAATTTCTGAGCTTCATTTTGGCCATGCCCTTTATGAGTTTCACATACTCTTCCTCCAAATGTCTAGCATCTATATTTTTTAAGGAATATAATGACTCAAAAAAAAAGGAAGAGAAGAAGGGAAGAGTCAAAGCTGCATTTTCTTATGCTATTAATTTTTCAAAGCAAGATAATGTTGTTTATGATAATATACTGCAAATTCCCACACTGATCTACATCCCCCAACAATCTCAAGGTGTGTGAACTAGATTCCTTATGGATCAGACAAATCCAGTGGCTTCTGATGACATACATTTCACTCTCTACATGATGGCCAAGCTGTAGAAGCAGACTAGAGCTGTGACTTCTCAGTCAGAAGAATCTCCAGCTTGCTAGATGACTGTCTCATCAAATTCAGTAATTTATTGTATATCTCCATTGCAAATGACTGTCAACAGAGTATTTCTAGCAGAGTTAGGGAAATCTTGCCAAAAAGAGCAAGAAATGAAAAGTTTTTCCCAGCTATCTTGCAATATTTATGCATGGAGTCTTCAGACCCACACAACCCAGCCACGTTCTGACTCCTCCACTTCATGGGGAGCTGTTTTAGGACCACATTTTGGGTCACAAGTTGGTGAAGCCCTCAGAGGAGGCCATATATGTTGCACTGTCCTTATAGTTTCCTCTAGGCATGTGCTTTTATCTTCTGTCAGAGGTGGGACACTAAGCTAGGTGGACCTTGGCTGTGACAGCTTGACCATTCAACTCGCAGGAGTTCTCCATGAACTCTGGACAATATCACCCCAGGCTGTTCCACTTCTGGTACCTTAATTGCTCCTTCTTCCACCACACAAATGGCATTAAAATCTCTGATACCCTCAGGCTCTTAATTCTTGACATATCTGGCAAAAAATGAGGTCTTGAGGCTGTCATTTCACTGCTGATTTTGAAAGCCCATGATCCAAATCCCTCTGTTTTTTTGTCTGTTTTATTTTGTTTCTAAAGGAATAACCACCTTCAAGATCCTGACCTTTCCCCTCCCATTAGGAGAAAGAGAGCAAGCAAACAAAATTATCCACCATGTCTCTTTTTTTTCACCCCAGGCATGTTTCTGAGCCCTGGCACCACATCAGCTGCTCAACCTCAGCCTGCAGAAGTGACGTGCACTCTGTAAACTAAACAGATGAAAATGAGGCACAGCCATTATGCATTTCATCAGGGATGTTTGCCCACAGACACTTTCCCTTTCAATCTTCAACAAATATTCCCCAAAACGTTCCTTGTCCTCCTTTTCTTAACAGCACAATTTGTCACCTCAAAAACATCTCTTCCCTCTTGTCTTCTAGCAAGATCTGTGCTACTTTACAGTGGCTGAGGAGCTTTCCAGTCTCCAAAATTTTATATCTGATTCAGTCCCAGGCACTTCAATGACTCAAAAAGCCATAATTTTCAGAAATAAAACAGCAATTTGCTCAGTAAGTTTGTTTTGGTGTTCTTCTTTTAAGAGAAAACATGTCCTTTCAAGAGGATGGGGGGTTAGATTGGTTGAGTCTATTTTCCTCTAAACCTGCATGTTTCTTAAATGTGTATTTTATTATTTTGCTGTTCCTATGATTGTAAGGCTAATGTTTAATTTATATTCGTAAGGCAGATCATGTATTTGTTGTAGGAAGAAGAGATAAAGAGTCTCTCCAAGTCAAAGAAGTTTTGTTGGTTAAAAAATGTGTTAATTGTGCTTTTATTCACATACCTGGGTGACTGATTTTAAAGAGTTTGTATGAATTGCTGTGCACCTCCACAAATGCTCTTTTTATCCCAACATGAGAGATATGTCTAAACTCAGTCATAAAAATATTTAAAACACATTAGAACTATATTCTCTCTGAAAATAGCTACTTCATGGAGGACAAATTTCCTCCAGATCTAATAGAAAAGTCTTGATTTAGTAGTCATAATAAATCCAGAAGCTGCTAAAGGGTCAAATATATTCACACACACATTCATCCAGACTCACAAGGAACAGATCTATTAATATTATAATTTGTGCCAAGATAACTCTCCAGCAGAAGACAGACAAAAATATAACAAAAGAATTGTTCTCTGCCAATTATTTCTCCTTCTGCTCATTTTAGTGTGAGAAACAGGTTGAACTTGTTGAAGAGCACCCAAGATTGAACACTGAAAAAGAAACCAACAAAAACCTCATGCTTTGTGAGGAAATTCTGTCCTGGAAATTTGGAAAAGAAACCTCACAGACTTCCAGATAGGAAATTCCATTGGTTTAGACACCTGAACTCTACGACTGAGGCGTGTTACAATTAACACACCCCTCCAAAAAGCTTGAGGTGCTGCAGCAGGATGGGTTTGTCTGGATTCTCCTTTCAGACTCAAAGCTCTACGTGCCCAGAGCTTCCCAGGGTACCCACTGCTGCAGGAGCTTTGTTAGAAAAAGCAAGACCTTCATTCTAGCCCACAGAGCCTCTCCCAGCATCCTATGTTGAGAAGCTCCATGTGTTCAATACCTTCCCTTCACCTCTGTCCCCAGATGAATCTGCAGTTTCCAAGAGCACACAGGAAATATTAGGATCTTTCTGATTTTTCTTTGCAGAACCAGGGTGTCACAGAAAAGGAGATCCCCTTCTTGGACCTCTGCAGCCCCTTGCTCCCTGCAACCACAATTTCCATTTGCTTTAGCAAGTCTCACTTCTCAGGACCAGGAGGCACCAACCAGAGGCAGAATGAGCACAGAAAGTTGACTTGGAAAGAGCCTTCATGTTTCTGAGATAATCAATAGGAATTAAACAGCTCTGGGCCATAGAGGAGATTAAAGTTGAATAAGTGATGACATGAACAAAGAAGGAGGGGAGAGTATAAAATAGGGAGGGAAGAACTGTCACTGCACAAAGTGTTGGTAGTTCTAGGACCATGACAGAAGAGGTGGGATAGGAAATGGTATGCAAAACAATTGCATCTATGCTCTGCTCAAAGCTCTTTCTGTCCCTAGATTCAAGGCAGATCCATTTCCCATTCTGCATCATTTATTGCTTTGCTGCAGCATCTCTTTTCTGAGGTATTTTTTCCCCAAGTTTTCATCAACATTTTTTTCCAAGGAGGTAAACAAAAGTTAATGCTGAACTCTACAGCATTCTGTGCTTCACTCAAATAGTTTTTTATGAGAGGAATATTTTTTCGTGCTAAAAATATAAGATCAGTTCTGATAATTTTAATAAAAGGACTGCATGGAATATAGTGTCTACACATTTGATCTGATTGGACAAAAAAGGAAGATGCAGCAGAGAAATGTATTGCAGGGCTGATCCTTTTATCAGTGAGGAAGAAATAAACAGGCATTAAAATACTTATCACCTAGCTTTCAGTAACTGAAAATGAGATGTCTAAATCTCAGCTAGTCATCTTTGGCTCCCTGTAACTGATGGAGAAAAGCATCTTCCCAAGAATGAGCCATCTCACCCCAAGGGATGTATGGGTAGGGTAGATGCCAAGCCAAATAGTGCCTTGGACAGAGAAAACTCAGGATAAAATAGCTCACCTATCCTCTTTCCATTGGAAATAGGGAGAAATCAGCAGGTAAATTGTATTTAAGATAAATTTTCATGCCTTGGAAATCAGTTTTCTTTTGTTCCATTTGCCCTGTCAATCTCCTTTCTCTTGTGGATCAACCTGATCTCATTGAACATCATCTGAGTCAGACAACTGTTTTAGGATACTTCTGAAAAACAAAAAAAAAAAGGCATTTCCTTCTGAAATCTGGATGAATTATTTAGATATGAAGTTAGGATCCTAACTGCAATTACCTGTCTTAGAAAAAAAAAACAGTGCAGACTTTCTCATTCTCTTTATTCATATCTAGCAACAATTTTTCTGGTGGTTTCTGGAGGGTAGAAGTTCAAATATTGAAAAGGGTGTTCAAATATTTATATACAGCACTATCTCATTTGTATCTAATATGTAAAATGATAGGGTGGCATTTAAACCAGCAAAAAGAGTGAAAAGTTCACAAGCAACAGCCCATTTGACTATATTTTGCTAAATTTAAATTGCCCTGCTATTCACAACTGTCTTTAAAAAGGATGTAAAGTACCAATGGCATGAGTGTAGAAACTCTTTCATTTAATTAATTTTAATTGTGGGGGGTTTTTTTGCTATTGAAGGAAATAGGATTATGGAAATTGTCAATAGAGGAGAATTATTTAAACAAGATACAGTTACCAAAAGGATTTAACCTGGAAACTGCAACATTAATCCTGAAAATTTCCCTGTGAAAGGACAAAAACATTCTTTTCCCATTTTTTTTTTAGTGCAGTGGAAGGAATACATAAAATGAGACATGAACATTATGTAGCATATTTTGCACTTCTTACTCTAATAGGTTTGCTGCAGTTCCTCCAGAAATTACAGAATTGCTCCACAAAATTGAATGCTTGTCTTATGCTGGAGGGCTTAATGCCTATTAGCTTTATAGATCTTCAGATTTAGGCAGGGGACAGTCTCACCACAGGCAGTGCTGAACAGTCTGCAAACATCAGATGTGCTTGAGTGTTGTTGGGACTCTTCAGGGTTTCAAATTTTCACCAATACTCAGCAAGAAATTCTGGCTGTAAACCAGAAAAAAAATGCTCATTTCTCTAGGCTTACCAACAGCTACTTCTAACAACCATCAAAGAGATGATGATCATATTGCCCTCCCTTTGTTTTTTTCTTTTTCCTTGTGTTTTTATTGTGTTGAAGGCTCAGAACTGACTTATTGATAGAGTCATCAAGAAATTCTTGCTGTAAACCAGAAAAAAAATGCTCATTTCTCTAGGTTTACCAACAGCTACTTCTAACAACCATCAAAGAGATGATGATCATATTCTTTGTTTTTTTCAAAAAAAACCCTTTGTTTTTTTCTTTTTCCCTATGTTTTTATTGTGTTGAAGGCTCAGAACTGACTTATTGATGTTTCCTGCTTATTCCAGGGTTGAGGTGGGTTTCCCCTCCAATTTCAAGCATGATTTATAGAATCATAGAATCATTTAGGTTGGAAGGGACCTCCAAGATCATCAGGTCCAACCATTGAGCCATTAGGGCTCTAAAGTCCTCTGCTCAAACAGAATCAGAATCTGTCAGGGCTGGAAGGGACCCCAAGGATCCCCCAGTTCCAACCCCCCTGCCATGAGCAGGGACACCTCCCACTAGATCAGGCTGCCCAGAGCCTCCTCCAGCCTGGCCTTCAAGACCCCCAGGGATGGGGCCTCAACCACCTCCCTGGTTTTTGGGGAACAAATTTTGTCAGCTGCAATTTTCCCAGTTCAAGATTCACATCATATTCACCAGCATGTTTATCTACACCTTCTCTTCCCACACTAAACACAGAGGATGAGGTAAGAGGTCTTGTTCAATCCTCTAGTCCACAGGTTTACTTGCTTACTGTAGTTGAATTTTGAAGCATTTTGCCTGGAAACATTCAAATTTACACCAAACCAGGGAGGAGAGATTCACTGGCTGACTTGCACTTGACAACATGACTTAACTGTTTGCCCTCCCTTTGTCAGTAACTTTTTTTTTGGTATTATTTTTAACCTGAAGTGCCTGTGGCTTGAACTTGAGGACCTGGCACTTTGTGTGTTGTCAATTATCAAGTTATTAATTAAGTATTTTAGATGCTTTTTAAAATCATCTAAGCCATACATAGATGAGTGGGATCCATCTCATTCCACTTGAGCTGTCTGTATGCAGTTTGTGCATTTAATTTAATACACAACTAATGCATGTACATACATGGAATCACAGAATGTCTGGGCTGGAAGATTCTCCAAAGCTCATCTAGTCCAACCCCCCTGCCACAAGCAGGGATAATACATGGAAAGCATGAAGGAGAATGGAGAAATTAGTATAAGCAGCTATGAGAAAAGTTGGCAGATTTTAAGAAAAATAACAAACTGTATGCAACCAAAGCTCACCTCAGACTCTAAATCCACCCAGTGTCACTGATGAACTTCACTGGCTCTTGTTCCCCCTTTCCCACCCCTTCTGCCCAGGAAAATCATGATTAATTGGCTCTCAACTGAATGAATGGAGACTACACATCTGTAAACCTCTTAACCCCACTCTGAAAGACACCCTTTGCCATTTCTCCCACATCTGACCTCTCTCAGCCTTCAAACAAACCAGTGCTGAGTACAGCCACTGTCAGAGCTCATCCTGGCTGCAAGCTGTAAATAACTGCTTCTTGGGTGACCTGTCTGTACAAACAGAACCATCAAGGAGGAAAAGGATGTGGTATTTCTGTTGTCAAAAGACCCCAAATATTTCCACAGAGCACCTGGATATCTTTTGGCCAGTTAGTGCCATGAAAAGTTCTTCCCTTTCAAAGCTTCTCTGAGAGCTCCATGGGGTGAATACAGCCAGGTTGGGACAGCAGGAGCTGTGCTGAAACCTCCCAAGTCCTCCAGAGCCAAGGTATCTGCAGTCATTTCTTCACAAAGGGCTCTAAGAGGCTCAGGGCATGCACCACCCATTCCCACAGTGCATCCAGGCTTCAAAAGGACAGCCTGAGCCTTTAAAAGTCACGGGGATCAGCCCCATCCCTTCAGAGGAAAAGAGCACAATTAAGTTCCACTTTAATGGGTATTCATGGGTAGATGACATGATATCCCCATTTCTCACTGAAAAAGAGAAATGCAGGATCTCCAACCTGTTTGCCTCCTCCCTGTGTACAGCAATGTTGATGCTAAGGGTCAAATGCAATTTGCTTTTGCCTCTGAGAGGACACCAGGACTTGTTGTGCATCCTCAGAAGCTGTTTTCCTCTGGAAACTCTGCAATCTCCTTTTCCTTCACCAGAGGAAGACGTGGTCCCTTTGGACTCAGAAAACAACATGTGCTTTCCTCCTCCAACAGCAAGTTTAAGGACCACAGCAATACCCTTCCCAACAGGGTTAATAGTAAAAACTGTTTTCCCAGAGCTTTGCATCATCTTTGGAGCTACCCCAGCTTCCTCCCTCATCCCCTGATGAGCAAAAGTTTAAAGAAAATAATGGAAACCTTGGAAGTTCCAGACTTGGTGTTGATTTACTGGTGGCAGTTTGGATCACAGCCATGGCTACCTGATGAGACAAAACAGAGAAGCAGTTTGTTTACCCTCCTAAAGCTGTTGCCATTTATTTTCTCTTTAATTATCTGTGTTTTGAAATCCACAGATGGAGTCCCTACGTTGGAGTTCCTAGAGGTCCTCAGGATTCCCAGATTGGAGAAGATCTGTTCATGGCAAGTTGTTACCAGCACCATGCTGTGGGCTCTGCTAGAAACCAGCTTTGACAGTTTATCAATATTGTGAGACTAAGGACAGATTCCCTGCTGTCCAGCATCAATCCACCAGGGAAGGCACAGGAGTCAACGACTTAAATTAACTGCTGGCTGCTTTCTCTTTCCAGCCCTTGCATCTTTCAGAGGCCACAGCTTGCTTTACAGGGATCACCACCAGCTCCTCCTCTGTCCAAGGATGAGTATTCATAGTGCCAGCTCCAAATTTTTCCTCTCCTACCACCCCAGCTCACTCCAATATTTTCAAAGTGTCCTTTCAAAACAGGCTGTGTCATGTACAGTTTTCTATGCCCAGCAGGGTGTCAGGACCAAAGCAGATGCCACAACTTGCCATTATATATCAGTGACAAAAAAGTCCCAGCAGGACTCAGCTGCCTGAATCCAAAAAGCCCAAGGCACAGCTTCCCTTTGTGTCTTCCTTAATAAGCTCCTTAGAGAGAAGCTGATAACCCCTAGGGTACAACTATCACGAATTTTCCTTTGGGTTATCACCTTCTGTCATGCCTCTCAGCACCAGCAATCTCAGTATGCATCCCAGTTCATGCAAAACACCTTTCAATGGCATATTTGGACATCTCCCAGTGTGTTTTCTCACTGTACAATAACAATGTGCAGAACACAAAAGCTTGGAGAGGTTTTTTCTTAGTCCTTTGAAAGGCTGGAAACCTCCTACCTGCCAGTCTGCTCTCTGAGTGCTGTTCCACAAGACTTTCAAGCTTCCCTTCAGCCCATTTCCAGGGCTGCTGATACTCTGATGAATATTTTGGAGACCTGGCTGAGCCAGGTGTCTGACTTTGGAATCTCTTTATCCCATTTGCTACAAAATCAGTAGAAAAAGAGGCCAGCGTAGGATGCTTTGTGTGCCCCCCTATTTTGGCCACTGGATAGACCTGAAATAGGGATGGGAGTTTAAATCTCTATAGCTCTGTTTTGCAAAATAACAACTGGTTTTTAGGGAAAAAAATGACACATTTCTTTGCTTCAGGTGGCAAGTGATGTAAAAATGTTTCTGTGGGCATGTACCCCTCATGTCCTTTAAACTAGCACTTATTTTGTCTGTGCTGCTTCCATTTCTTGCTGTTTGTTCCATTCTGTCACGCTGCTCAGAGCTGCTGACAGATTGTTGTGTTTGCTCCCAAATTATCAGGAAGATTCCTCTGGGACTTTTTTCTTGGGGAAAGGATAGAAGGTAGATGCAGACCTGGGCATTTTGGGGAAAAAAATAGATGTAGAGTTGTGATGTAAATTAACCATACATTCTGGCAGAGCAAAACTTCTTTAAACAAGACACTTTCCAGGCTTCAGCTAAACTCAGACTTGCCATGGTGAACACCACCAGAGCCAGCTGCAGCCCACATCACTGTCTACTAAGATGACTGAAATGCCTGGAAGGAGACCAGATTTTTGAGCCAAGAAAGAGCTCCTAAAACCACAGACACTTATCCCCACCCCAACTCATGCGGAGATCACGTCTACACAACAAACATCAAAGATGTTTCTGCTTTCCTAAAAAGGGGAAGCATTAGGGGATATTTTGGGTAATCCTGCTCTCTTCTAAGCTCCTCAAGTGCCAGGAAGGACACACACTAAACTCTGACACTTCTGATAGACCAGAGCATTAATAACAGGCAAGGACCAAACAAACTGCCTTCAGATTAAAATACTAGAAGGCTCCCAGTGGATGCATGATGAAGACCTTGCTGAAATACATATGACATAGATATATGTTCCTGCTCAGCAAAAGATAATATCAAAGTAATAAATTAAAGATGCACTTCTTATTCTCCACTGTCTGCCTAATAAGCTAAATCACTTTAAAGGTCTTTATTTGCAAATCCCATGACTGGCCTGATAAGTTTGTCCTGTCCCTTTCCTTTCCACTGGGAGCTGTTCCAGGCTTGAAAGTTTAGTTTTGGCAGAGAAGTACCAGTTTGGGCTTGGTGGCTGCTGAAAAGCCTCTTCTGAATAACAAAAAACTCTCCTAGGAAACCACATTACATATATTTATTGGTGGGAGGATATTGCACTGCTGAGTGAAAAGAAAGTCCTCAGACTTCCAGAGCTATTTCTGAAATTAGAAGAAAAAAAGAGTTCATCATCAAGAGGTGAATTGTTTGCCTTCATAATTTTTTCTTTCCCACTATATTTCAAAACATTTTCCCTTTATAGATTCATAATCCATAACCAAGGGAGCATGAATTTTTCCCATGTGTGCTTCAGAATGTTTATAGCTTTCCACAAATACTTTTTTTTTTAAGTAAAGAGGATGCTAAGAAAAGTCACAACTTGTTATCTGTAGTCCAAACAGCAGCAAAACCAATAGTTATAATATTCCATGCGTGCTGTGAAGCTGCAAAGCACTGCAAAATAATCCATCATCATTACTTTTATTGCCTCAACGGTAGGAAGAAACTACTTGTATTATCATTCTTTTACCAAGTGCAGGGAGTTTATTCCTAAATTTCACTGGCTTCTGGGCTTCGGTGTCGTTTAAATTAAACGTTAATTTAGGAATTACAGAAAGTACTGAGTGCAATATCAAATTTCTGTGAAGGAAAAATCTGCTCCCAGATTCATTACCCCCTCGTCCCTTGTGTAAACTGCAGGAGGCAGAGAGAAGCATGAACACAGAACTTATGGAGCAGGGCACTTTTAGATGAATTACTGCTTTGAATCCTCTTCCATCTTAGATTCAGATGGTTTGGAAGTGAATGGAGCAGTTATAAGATTCCAAAGGAAAGTGAGAATAATGGAAGGGTTTGAAACTAATTCATTGGAGCTTCATTATACAACCCCTAGACATTTTCTGAAGAAAAACAAACCAAACAGCAAGCTGGAAGAGTAGGGAAATTATTATTTTTTAAGAGGATGGGAAAGACATAGAAAAGAGCGAAGGTAAAATTGAAGGTAAAAAACATTCCTAATATATTTTGAAAGGTATATTTCAAAGTTGCCTTAGCAGATTTTTCAAAGATGAGGTAAAGGGAGAGAGCTGCAACACTGCATATGGAAGTGTAGGCACTTACAACCCTACCTATAAACACTGAAAAGATGCTGAGTAAGAATCTGCTAAAGGTTGTTGGAAGTTACTAATAATTCAACTGAGAGGGGGGAAGAATAGAAAAAGTCATTTACAGACTGTTTTCTCCAGTTTCTCTAATGGCCAAATCCTGACAGCTCAGATAACAGTGCTGGGACCTATTGCCCTGTTAATGAAACAGCCTAAACCCAGAAACTGAGAGAATTTAGCTAGGAAAAGAGTTGTACTTTGTGACTCAGGAAGAGACACCTCAAAGCAGCAGTGCATGAACCAAAATGAGATGCTTCCACACCACTTGGCTTCAGCTGAGTGTGTTGCTCTCCTTCCCATGGCTGTCATTTCACCCCTTCACCAAGCAGCTCACTCTTCAGCAGGGTTCAACCTGGCACATTGTCAGGACAAATCCCTTTGTCCCCTACCCAGTAATTTCCATGTGGACTGGAGGTCTATAGAGTTGGCAGGAATGAGGAACTCCTGGAGCTGTTCCTCCTTCCCTCTGTCTACTGCCCATCCCTTTCTTCTTTTCTTGCTTAACCCTTGTGTAGATGGCTCTACTCTCCATATTCCTGAGAAATGTCCTATTTCTGTTTCTAGAATGAAGCAAAACATCTCAGCTTAGAAGTGTTTTATCCTGAAAATTGTAACCTGAGACATCCCCATGAAGTCTCCAGGAATTTATGGCAGTCCTGCTATTATCTCACAGACATCCACAGGTATGGATTTGCAGTGGGAGGAGACTTAGAAGGACTCTCATGCTCTACAACACATGCAGGTACAGCAGGTGACCTGTCCACCCCTCCTACAAATCCTCCAGCCCCAGATCCATGCTCCAGAGGATCCCACCTTAGACTTTTAGGTTGCTATGCTCTTGGTAGGCTCAGCTGCCTAGAAGCTGTACAGCTACATCTAGCAAAGGCATCAAGTCCAGGCTAGTAAGACCTACCGAGAGACTTTCCAACTGGTCTTAGCACCACACCAGTACACCAACATGGCTTGTGGGCACGTTGACCATGTGGCATGAGCAGCTGAGGGACCATGCAAGCATGGCAGAACACAGAAGCATTTGAGGCTTCTTGTATTTAGTACCATCTTCTGGTTTATTGCTAAAAACTTGTAATGAAGTTACGGCCACCAAAAAAGAATCAGCCAGTAAGAGGAGCCTTGAGGAAGGCAAATTCATGGTCTACTTTCTAGGAAGCTGGGAGCTTAGTTGAGAAGCAGGAGGTTGGTTTTTGTTTTTAAATAATGAACCTCTGGTTTCCAGGCTTTTCATTAAATCCCAGTCTTTGTTATTGAGCCCATTCACATGGGTGTAAACCTTCTGGGATTTTATTGCTGTTGCTCCTTAACATCTCAGCCTTGAGACATGGCAGCCTAGGTGGCAGATATTTTATTTTCTTGATTTAAGGTTCTTCTGAGAGGATCTGCCATGTTGAAGAGGTTTCCTGGATGGAATCTTCTAATTGCAAAATATATCTTTGACCTTACTGCAAGTGCAAGCAAGAACTTAAAGACTGTCTCACAGAGGCTGCAACACCTCTGATATGGTTTCCAATGAGATCACAGAATTTCCCATTCAGCAGAAGCTGAAAAACTTATAATAAATTTGAGTGTCTGCACAACCTCAAGGCAAATATGCACTAAAATGAGTTCTCTGAAATCAAAGGATCAAGGAGTACAGACAGTATAGATAATTTTAAGCTGCTTGTTGAAAAAAAAACCTTTTTTATCTGTTGTTTTACCTGGTGATTTTGACATGGTCTAAACCAAGCAATTACTGAAGCTGAGTTACAGATGGATTTCTTACCTGTTTCAGAAGTTGGAAACAGTATATAGCTATTGTCCAGCACAAATCCCTAAAAAGCTACATTAAAATAAGAACAAATCTTTTCAGTATTATTTTTATTATTCTAAGACATTTCCACATACACAATTTACACAAAGTTTTCCTTCAGAAAAGGTCTGTTTCTTATTATTAGCCAACATTCAGCCACTCAGTCCTAGCCTTGTATAGCAAAAAAAAGAGCACAAAGTTTTCACCAACAGATTGCAAACTTGGTACAGAAAGCACCCTAAAATGATAAGGATCAAAGGAAATATTCATTAACTTGGCTGGCTACATCTCCTCCTACCCTCAAATGAAGTACAGTAGAAACTGAAATGGGACCAGTTCAGAGTCTCTGCAGATAAATCCAGGACACACGCAAAGAGATTTTGGGTCTATTCATAGACTAGCTCAAAGAAAGGGAATTGCAGGAGAACTCACTTCTCTTCACTTTTACCTTGCAGAAAACAACGTGAAGACATCTCAGATTTATGAGTCTGCAGCTCCTCAGTCCCAAAACTGATTTCCTCTGCTGCCTGCCAATAATATTCACAAGCCACCTCTGACCCAACGTGTAAGGCAGTTATACCCCAGGGTACAGAACTTTGGTTTGATCTCAAGCTTAATAAGGCAAAGTTCTGGTGTTGTTTTGGACAAGAGAATGTCTCCCTCCCAAGCAACAGAAAAGACAAGTGCATCAGGCTTAACTCAAGGCAGGGCTGCAGTTTCAGAGAAGTCATTATCATTAAATGCTAGCCTCAGGCTCTGACAACTTTAAATCCATCTGCCTGCCACTATTGCCTGGGAATTATTACTCTCTATCCTGATTATTAGGTACCTGAGGTATCCCTACATATCTGGCACTACCTATCTGGTAAGGAAGATTTCCCCAAGGAAACAAAAGCTGTTCTACACTTTCACAGATGCAAGAGGTAGTTCAGCACAGGATGTAAAAGAATGCCAGGTAAAGAATCTATTTCTTCTTGCTTGCACCCCTGCTACCAACTAGCAATGCCACTTTTTATTTAATTACTGATTATCTTTAGCTGAGATTTGCAAGGATGACGTTCTGTGATAAAAAAAAATTGTGTCCTTCTACCCAGACCAATTCTAGCCACTTAATTTAAAAAGCTGAGCAAAAACATTGTCCCAATTAAAACACAGAATTTGCACAGACAAACCAGCTTCTTTCTCTTCACAGGTTGTGCCAGCTCTGAGACAGGCAGACAAGAAGAGTGCACATGATGTCTTTGTGCAGCCATCTGTTCCAAACAGAGGTACAATGGGATGTCAGGCACCAAGGTCTTCACCTGCTGGCACCTTCTCCTCAGCCCCTAAGTCCTTTTGTGATACAAAGGCTGTTAACATACCTTTAAAAATCTTCTTCTCAATAGGGTATCAACGTGAGGTCATGCTGATCAACAGAATCATTCAAAACCAGGGCTGGCTGATACTCTGTAATTTATGTGTTTCACCACTTTCCTCTGATCCCACAGAGGTGTCACTGATCCCCAGGTAAACCTCTCTGATAGGGACTATCTGTAACACTGACAATGATTCAACAGCTCACATCTGAACCTCTTTTTCACCCATTAAGCTGATTAGCTCCTATCCTACCACCCATTTCCAGAGAAGAATCATCACCACTCTGGTTGTAGCAGTCTAAACACTGGAAACAATTGTCATGTCTACTCACTGACCTTCTTTTCCAGGAAGAAAGATAATTCCTTCAGGCTTTTCTTATACAATCCAAAGGTTTTACCATTTTTGTTCCTATTTTCTAGATATCTCTTCTGTATTCTCATTCTACTTTGCAGATTAGTGCCAGTACTCCAACTGAGGTCTCACCAGCACTGTGGAGAATCAGACATTTAATTTTCATACATTTAATTTCATGTGCTCCACACATCACACTTTTGCTAATACATCCCAAGAAAGGATCCAGCTTGTGCTCCACTCCAGCTCTCAAATGCTTCTTCACAGTACAGCTGCACTGGCAGAGATTTCTCACTTTATAGCTGCTTTTTACATCTTTCTCTTCTTTGCTCTTACCTCAGTTGCCCTCCTGTTGATTTGTATCACTTCTTCAATATATGTAGATTATTTTGAAGTCAAATCCAGCCCATCAAAGCACTTTTAATCCTTACCAATTCTGTTTCAGCTGAAAAGATTATAAGCATTTGTCATATTCCATCCTCCAATTCATTAATGCCTACACTGAGTAAAACAGAGAGACCTCTGCAGGACTCCACTTAAAACCTGCTGCTAATTTAAGATGGAATCATTCTTAACAATTTTTAGAGCAATTTTAATGTAATTATTCACCTAACTCATAATTTCATTTGGCTGCTATTTCCCTAACTTGCTTCTGCAAGACAGTGCCAAAAAACATACTCAGGTCAAGATCTCACCCTTTACTTCCCCTTAATCAGCCAAGTAGATGGTTTAATTTGACTTGTTCATGACTAATCCACATTAGCTGGCATACATCACCAAATTATTCTCAGCCTTTTTTGGATGCCTCTCACAAATCTCACCCATTGGGACACATCTTGTGCTACAGTCTTTCTGTGCTTCCCTCTTGTCCTTTACTCAAACCAAATAACTAAACATGGAATAGCAATCAGTGTTTGGGTAGAAAAAAAGTATGAAGTATTTGGGAACTTCATCTCAAATGGACATTCATGTAAGTACCTGGGGTTTTTTTTCAATATCTCTTGTTTTCAGGGACTTTTGCCTTCTTTCTGCATCCATAGAAACAATTTTCCTACAGGATATTTTTTCCACTTAAAAATGTGCCTTGGCAAAATAGAACCTTTCTGGAGGTGAAATTTCATTTGGAAAAAAAAGAAAAGAAAAAATAAAAAATCAGTCCTCTCAGGACATGCTGCCAAGAGTTCTTTCAATGCTTTTCAAACTACAAGGTCTGAGTTTTCAGCTGGAAATTACATTTGAATTTGCAATGTCATGGTATCAAAAACTAATAGTTCCTCAAAGCATTTTGGTGTGATCACTAACATGAAATACTCAACCAGATTCCCAATTTTTTCTTAATTGTTTTGTTTTGTGAGAAGTGTCAAAACCTGACAGTTTTCATTTAAAACAAATTTTAACGTTCTGAAAACTCTTGCAAAAAGGGGAATCTGTTTGTACATCAGTTTTCCTTCCCTTGTGCTGAGCTACACTCTATCCTCACAAACCTAGGACAATTTATTGCTAGAGATATTTTAGTCCTTAAAATGATGTAATTACTTTGGTTTTAAGCCATGATTATCCTAATTAGCCTTTGTCCTTTGAGCTAGATTCCATCTTCAAACATCCTTTGCTGTTTGCAAATTGCTTTCCAACTAATAAAGAGAAGAGCTCTGCAGAAAATTACCCAGGGATGGGCTTACACTGAGTTTGTAACACACAGAGGAGTGGAATATATGGAATTTGTGGAATATGTTTGCATGACACCAAGTAAAGATTCGAAGACAAAGGAAAAACATTCATTTCTTGTGATAAAATAACAGCCAAACCTGTAATTTCCTATTAGGAAATGAAATTACAAGTGGAAATGCCTAAAAGAGAAAGACTTCATTTAACAATGTATTTCTTTAATTATTTCAGCATCTGCCCCATCACCTTGTCCTTCAGCTGCTGTCTTTCTTTCTAGCATTTTTTTATTTGTATTCTTGTCGTGGCTTCTACTTCCAAGATCCCCTTTTTATTCATAATAGGCTTAATAAATTATGATACATTTAACTTCTTATATCCAAACCCTTTATCTCCCAACGACCACCACAGACAGCCCACGCCTCACTTGCTAATTTAGGATGGATCTGGCATTAAGAAGGGTTTTATCAGGTCATTTCCCTTATTTTTTTTAGGGTCTCTGGTACTATAATTTCCCAAGTCCAGATTCCTAGCATGGAGGTTTTCAGCAAGCAGTTCTGACTGGCAGCTGAAGGAGCTGGAGTGGATGGATATATCCACACGTGCACGCATAGCTGGAGCCTTGGGCACTCTGAGAACTTGCATTTGCTCTTACCTGTCTTCCAGATGAAGTAGAAAAACCTGAACAAGTCCTGAGACCACAAAATACCTTGTGAGCACTTCATTAGCCATGTGTTTGTTTGGGAAATTCTTTTGGGGTATATTCAGCAAATAAACTTATTTACCAAATAATCTTATTTACCAGTGCTTTGCAGTTTAAGATAAAGTTTCCTGAAGTATAATATTAAGTATTTCCAACACAGATCTCATTCTTGTTTCTTTAAATAATTCCATTTTAAAGAAAGAAGAGTGTCTTTCATTTTTACAGAAAAGGTGAAATATTAAAAAAAAAAAGAAATATTAAAAAAAATCTGCCTGGCAGCTACTTTTAAAAGGCAAAGACTAAAGCACAACTCTTGATTTCCTGCTTCAAGTGGGTGGAATTAATTTTTCAGCTGAAATGTTTTCCATTCAGACTCTAGCAAAATATATTTTAATGCTATTACAATTACAAATTGATTCCTTTCTATGCTGCTACTATTGACACTCATTTATGCAGCCTTCACAGGGAAAATAATAAAGGCAGTTTTAAATAAGCTGTTACAGTTTCAGCCTGAATAAAGAATCAGGCAGGTAAGAAACACACTGAGCTGCTGAAGATGAAATACATAATTACTGCAAATAATATTTTAGCAAGAAAATATTTCACCATATTTATTTGAGATTCTAATGACTGTTTAAACAGCCTTGGCTGAGTACTGTTTGGGTTTTTTTGATCCCTGCTGCAATGCAATTGTGGTGGTGGCTACCAGATGTTAGTGAATCACTGGCTCTGGGTTCAGAAGTTCAGATAATTTGCCTGAGTCATTCATAATACCCCTGCCCTTAAGAGAGGGGGTTCTATCAATGTGCACATCATCACTTCTTGAATTAAATGATCTTGGATTTCTTGGACTAGGTAATATTTCAAGGTTCTTTCCAATTCAAGCCATTCTACAGTACTTGGAGAAAGCAGCCAGCACAGGGACAAGTCTTCCAAGGCTGACTTTGCTAACAACAATTCAAGATTTCCCCACAAGTCCTTTGAAATGCACTGTACTGGATAAAATGGGTGGAAATTATGACCGTTTTCATGGTTTATAGTTTGCCAAAGGAGTTTCAGAAGAGTGTTCCCACCGCAGGGTAACCTCAGTGGGCAGCTCAGCCCCACACAGCCACTTGCTCACTCTCCATGGTGGGAGGGCAGAGGGAATCAGAAGGATAAAAGTGTGAAAGCTCATGGGTTGAGATACAGACAGTTTAACAGGTAAAACCAAGTGGCCTTGCTGGCTATGACTAAACATCAGGAGGAAGTGTTTCATACCCAGGACAGCAGGGCTTCATCATGACCAAGAGTTACTTGGGAAGACAAGTGGCATCACTCCAAATGTCCCCCCTTCCTCTTTCTTCCTCATGACTGGTATTGCTGAGCATGATGCCATACAGTATGGAATAGTTACTGGGTCAGCTGGGGTTGGCTCTGCTGGCTGTGTCCCCTCCTAACTTTGTGTGCACCTCCAGCCAGCTTGCTGGTGGGGTGGGGTGAGAAGCATAAAAAAAAGTCCTTGGCTCTGTGCTAACACTGTTCAGCACTAACTAAAACGTGTGTTATCCACACTGTTTTGGTCAAATATCCAAAACACTGTGCCAAAAGAGGTACTGTGAAGAAAACTCTATCCCAAAAACCAGTACAGGTATGGAAGGGGCCAACTCGATCTCCTGACAGTGTCATTGCCTTCTGTGGAGATCAGAACAGACTTCTCTTCTTCAGAGAGGAGGGAAAGAACCAAGGAGAATGTTTTTAATTTCTCAAGCCATCTTAATATAAATTATCTTTCATATCTTAAGTTATCCTTGTTAGGCACAGAGTTAAGGCACTGCTCTCATTTCCAGCTGTAGAGGTTCAGTAAACCCCAGGTGTCAGGGGGTGAAGTGTTGCTTCACTTCCACATTCCTGTGGCTCTGATTAGGGAAGGAATGTGCTAATCATAGAATCCTAGAATCCTTTAGGTTGGAAGGGACCTTTAAGAACATCAAGTCCAACCATTGAGCCATTAGGGCTCTAAAGTCCTCTGCTAAAACAGATCAGAATCTGTCAGGGCTGGAAGGGACCCCAAGGATCCCCCAGTTCCAACCCCCCTGCCATGAGCAGGGACA
>NW_008624947.1:0-9589 GCF_000691845.1 Merops nubicus | reverse complement strand
TGGGGGCTCCAGAGCTGGATGCAGTGCTCCAGGGGGGGTCTCACCAGAGCAGAGCAGAGGGGGAGAATCCCCTCCCTCCACCTGCTGGCAATGAGGATGTCCCAATGCTCCTCAGCAAGACGTGTTCTCCATGGGATTGTGCCACTGTAAGGCTCCACAGCCAGGTCCCTTGAGACATTTCTCAGTGTGGGATTTTAACCTCTGCTCGTGAGTCTTTTAGATTTCTCTACCTCAATTTTTGCATTATTAGGCATTTGTAATCCTATTTAGCCTGACCTTCAACCCCCTTTAGCTCCTAGTATTTAAAGTTCAACTGCAGGGTTGATATGGGAGACAGTGGAAGTGAAGGCTGGATAAATGTGTTTCTACAACAGAAGAGACAGTTAGATGGCATCAGAGTAATAAACTTGCACAGGTAACCAGGCTAAACTCTGAGGAGCATAGGGCTGGAAAGAGCAGGTATCTGGTGAATTATTATAAGTGATCCCTCTCTATAAACCTGGAAAAGTTGAGCAGGAAAGCTGTTGGCACTGAAGTTCAACTTCTTCCCTTAGCAAGAACATACCCAAGGTCTTGCAGTTTTCATATTCATAGTGTGAAAGTACCAAATTTCTTCTCCTTTAAACCAGACAAGCAAAATATGACAAAATATGAGACTCCGTGTGACTGGAAATTTTACTGGTAGCATTCAGGGCCCTCTGGAAACTTTGCAGAGCTTGTTATGCTAGGAAATATGCCCTCCTTCACCCACACACTTGCTCAGGCACCTTTCTGCCCCACTCCTTCTTCTGCTTTGCCAGTAACTAAGTGACTTTGTGAAGATAATACTGCTGCTGATCTGGCATTTCTTATTTCACATCATCACTATTGCTCAGCAGAGGTATCAACATCCATTCATGGGTGGTATTTTATGAAAGAATGATGGGTATGTCATGGATCTAAGAGGGCATCACTGCAGAACACAAACTGCTGCAATTGGGTGATGAATCTTTCTTTCCTTCCTTTGTTTTGACAACAAACATATTATAGAATCTTGGGGTTTGTGTCGTGTACCTGGAGGTGCTTCAAGCAGTGTAAACTCCAGAAACCTTGAGCTGTAGGAAAGCATGAACCATTCATTTTGTCACACTGGAGAGAAGCCTCTATTCACTAGTGAAGTGTTCATCTCCCTCCACTGCTTCTCTCCTGAAACAGAGCAGAATTACAGGTCTCTATAAGCTGCTTCAGAACTGAAGCCTTTCTTCCCTCTACCCCTGCAAGGATTGTCCTTGTCACATCAATTATCAGTCCCGTTGCCCTCTTGAGTTTCCTGAGTCTTTTACAAGCTCCTTGGTTGAATAGGCAGGTGCAGACATTGGCTGATATTATAAAACAGGGTAATTTTGTCAGAAAAAGGCAGCAAATTCCCCTGCTAGCTTATTGTCTGCCACAGCAGTATCACAATAGGAGCTGGGGAAGTTTTTTAGGCGATGAGAAGATGGCAGCGTAGAAATAGATGGAGATCTACATTGACTAATATCTCCAAAAATAATCTTAAAAGCTGGCAATGAAAAATACAGCCTCAGAAGAGTACTTCTCACTTTACAATCCACTTTCAACCCGCTTCACCATTCATTTCAGTGTACTGGGAATGTGTAAGGAGGTGAGGAACTCATGCATTTTGAGCATACACCCTGGGCTTCCAGCTGCAGATGGATGCAAATCTTCTATGGGGGTTTTGCCACGTGTCTTTTGTGCTCAGGAGCATCTAAAAAGTATTTCCATATCCACATCTGGGCACTTGAGTTGTCTCACATAGAGATATTTTACAACACCCAGCACCACGTCACGAGATTTGAATTTTTGGGGTATTTGAGCTTTAAATACATGTTTATAACAGCAGAATTTAAAAGGATGGGGGATTTTAGCATGCCTTGAAATGCACGGCTGAGCTGAGATCAGTGAGAACTCATCACCTGCCCAGGGTCACAGGGATAACAGTGACACATCAAAGCAGGTGGTTTCAGCAAGTGAAAAGCTGGAGAATTACCTTGGAAAGTGTTGCTCAGCTCTCTGAGTGCTGTCCCTGTCCCTTATTTCTGTGTTTTATTGACCTGTTGCTGACAGCAACACCACATCATACACTGCCCATCCCAGCAGCAGTCAATTCAGCTGCACAGCAAAACTTCTCTGTGTTCTGAGGAGCCATCAAGCAGCCAGCCAGTCCTCTCTGGGGAGGTTTTTTTTTCCTTATAGCTAATCAAGAATCTGACATGTGATGTGCTACATTTATCTCACCTCCCAATAAGCTGAAAATAGGGATGTCTTCATGTTCTGTGATTTTTCTGCAGTACATCTATGCTACAAATGCAGTTTAGAGACAGGGCAATTCATAACCCAAGGGCTTTAAATGACAGTAAGGGGGTTTTATTTTTGAATTGAAGCAATGCCAGGAGCAGGGTTTGTTTCACCCATCTGGCATGGGCATGCAGAGAAAGGGGCTCAGTCAGAAACCCACAGACATCCAGGAGAAATTGGTGGCTACCAGCATGCTCCATAGCAGCTTGGTGCAACCCAAGGCAAGGCAGTATTTTGGGGGACAGAAGGAGAGCCTGGAAGCCCTGCTCACAGCCCAAGTGTTGATGGAACAGCTCCTGGGGATCACCTGAGTGATCTCAAGGAGGAGGAGCAGAGTAAGGGCTGGATATCAAAACCATGAGGGCACAAACTGGGAGAAGCCAAAAGAAGGGGTGTATTAAGGGAAGCTTGAGGTACTGTTAGATGGAGGAGATATCAGACTGTTCCCTGGACAGACACCAAGTGCTATGGCATGGGGAGAGAAAAATTGAGGCAGGGATGAAGAAGAAAGCTCCTGGCTCACCAAAGCCAGCGTGCACACTGCAGATTCATTTTCCAGTCTAAATGTAAACTGCTCTAAACTAACACCTTGGGGCTAGAAAGCTCATGTTGAGACAGCCAACAAAAAAAACCATGGAACAAAAAATCTTATATTTGCCCTGCTGGCTCCATCTCCTTTTACAAATCCACCCTCCTCATTAAAAGTCATTAAGCTCCAATTTAGAGCGTGTGACCAATAAATCAGTGTCTCTGAGCCTGGCCCTGTGTGGCTTGGAGAGCCAGCAGGTAGTCTGAAACTTAAACCTGCAAAGGCCTTCCTGCACCAACAGCTCCACTTTGCACAGGGCTGCCTGAATAGATTTGTCCTGTGCTGGCAGAGGCATGAGACTTCAAGGCTTGAGAAGGAAAAGCAAGAATTTAGGTGGCCTCCTGCCTTTTACAGCAGGTTCAGAACTAGGCTGTTCCCCCAGGGGCTGACATAGCTGCAGGGATTAGTTATAACAACATGATGCATTATTAACTCCTTCTGACTAACACCAAATCAATAACATGTTGCTCCAAAAGAGCTTTTTACTCCTTTGGGAATTGAAAGTGTGGGGAAGATTCAAAAAATTAAGAAATACAATCTGCCTTTAAAGGAAAAAAAAATGAACTAGCAAGAATAGAAGTGCAAAATCACAGCTTTAAAATAGACAGAGAGGAGAAAATATCTTGCAGATAAAGATCCATGAAGCTCTTCAGAGAATGTTTAATTAAATCCCCCATGATCCACTGTATTAATTCTGTAGGATTAGCTATACTAACAGAGCCAATCTCTTCCTTTTGTTAGTTGTACTTACACTGTGATGCTTGCAAAATTCTCAAGCACTGTTAATGCTGATTTGAGATAATAATTTCATTAATTGATGATACAAATGCTCCCTGGTGAGATAATGAAAAGAACTTGGAATCTGTAATTTTGAC
Source organism: Merops nubicus (assembly GCF_000691845.1). Taxonomy (NCBI): domain Eukaryota; kingdom Metazoa; phylum Chordata; class Aves; order Coraciiformes; family Meropidae; genus Merops; species Merops nubicus. The sequence goes on along the minus strand of NW_008624947.1, from coordinate 5,788 downwards.
TTCATTGTTATTAAAATTCTTTCACCTAGATCTTGGTCAGTATAAGGAATCCTAGACTCCAGTTAAGGAAAATATTTGAGTGTATATACTTAATCTGGAGACAAAAATATCCCTGTTAGCTTCAAAGAAGCAATTTAATTGAAGAGAGTTATTCATTGGCCTAAAGTTATTGAGTATGATTGGTATTATGATTAAATACCTCACTGAATGAGGGCCATGGCAGATAAATGTGTCTCTAGGCTATTTCCACCCACAGTAGTACCTGAGTTAGTTCCAGACTAACCTACTCCAGCCTATTTTTGAAGCTCTCAGATCTAAAACCACCACCTCTATTTCAGCACTGGAAAACAAGCTGCTCTCCCAAAATCCAGAGAACCCCCAGGAAACTGATTCAAATTTTGAATTTCTTGTGCCATCTTGAACATTATTTAACCTTCTAACTGCATCCCACTGTGGTGGAGTGAGTGGCCTGGGGAGGGGAGGCAAAGGGAAGCAGACATATAAATAGAGACCTTCTCTCCAAGCTTAGCTGGATTTAGAGGCAGCATCCACTCTGAAATGCCTTTTATCTGCATTAATTAGCCTCATCAGTGGAAACAAGCCAATTTGTTGCCCTTCATGGTCTGACCTCTGCTCTCCAAGACTATGGAGCAGGGCTAGTCAAGCAAATGCCACACAAACTTTGCCACAAGCAATCTCTTTGCTTGGGCTCCTATCTGAGAATGATGCCTTTTTCTTTCAAAAATTCCTTTATTTTCTGTAAATGCATTTTCTTGTATAACAGAAATACACACAAATGCTCTAACTGCCACCAAATGTCTCCAAAAAAAGGCCTTTTAGGTCAATTTTATCTTCCAGTTAATGACATAAGACTTTAGATGTCACTTCCCCAACAAAAAAACCCATCAGAAGCTGTTTTGCTGTGGCAATCAGCCCTAGAAGGTCTGACCCTTGGTCCAGCACAATGACACACCACCCAGGGCAACACTCCTGCCAGCACAGGAATTCAGATGTGGTCTTGAAACATGACATCATCCACAGATTACAGCAGAGTTGCTTGCATGGCTCCATGAGGTTCCAGGAAACAAGACCACACTATTTGTTGTCATGGAGCTAAGAGGAGGAGAAGGTCAGACTTGAGTTCAGACTCTATGTTCTTCTAGCTTAGGCTTGAGTGGAGCTAGACCACGTATTTCTACCATGACTAAATCTTGCACAACTGCTTTTGTGCCTTCTTCCCCATGCTGTGTGGTCTTTGGATGTTTTGGTCCACAAAACAAATCACAGAATGGGTTTGGGTGGGAAGGGACCTTTCAAGGTCATCTGGTCCAACCTCCCTGCACGGAGCAGGGACATTGCAACTAGAGCAGGTTGCTCAGAGCCCCTGGCCAACCTCACCTGGAATGGTTCCAGGGATGAGGCCACCTCTCTGAGCAACCTGGACCAGTGTCTCACCACCCTCTGTGTGAAAAATGTCATCTATCTATCCTAAATCTTCCCTCTTTTAGTTTCAAACCATCACCCCTTGGCATGTTCCAGCAGGCCCTGCTAAAAAGATCATTCCCATCTTTATAACAATCCCTCTTTCATTAATTTCTGTTTCTTCTTCCTACTCTATTGCTAAAAAGACCATCCCCATCTTTCTAACAAACCCTCTTTCATTTATTTCTGTTTCTTCTTCCTACTCTGCACTTCTCTGATACCTAAAGAGAGGGTCATGTCTCCTTCAACAATAAAATAAACCCTACTGTCCTTCCTTTGTCACAAGTAAATGGTAAAAACACCTTTTGATGTAAGTGTGTGAATTAAACTTCCATCAAAATAAACCAGATATTTAGCAGCAGGAGCAAAGCCCCTATAATAACAGCCCACTGCATTCCTGCAATGGTTTCCAGTAAATCTACAAGGGAGCTTGGTAAGGCTGTGGCTGAGAGCAGAAAGAGGAGTGATGCTCTAAGCCTCCATGGCAGTGGAAGGTGGTAATTACCAGAGCTAATGAGTCCTGGCTCTGATTCCTATGGCATGACATTATGCTGGCAGACACCCCCAAAAAATGAAATACAGACAGAGGAGAAGAAAGTGCAGCAGGAAGAACAGATGCAGAATAATGACCACAGCCTATGAAAAGTAAGAAATGCAAGACTTCATTACCACCAACGTAATTAACACAGTAACAAACTAAGATAAACCCACTGGTCAAACCCCACAACTTTACAAGTCTACCATGTAAGCAGGAGCAGTTAAGAGACCTGAAAGCCAAGCCAGATTTCTGATGGAACTAACTGTGCAATTCAGTTGGAGAGTTAATCACTTTGCATGTGATTATCTCCCCTGCTGGATCCAAAGCCCCAGTCTAGCCAGAATCCATCTTTAAAGGGAAATACAGCTTGTTCCTGCAAACTGAGAGGAAAAAGTGGTGAGTCAGTTCATCAGCTCATCAGCCCAGCACAAACAGCCTTTAGATGGGTATAAAAAGCCAAGCAAGCAGCAGTCTAGGCCAGATCAGGTCCATCCAAGATGTGCCCATTTAGTGATCCCTCAAGGGATGGCAACAACCTGCTGTCCCCCACTGCTTGCTCACGTGAAGACTTCCCCAATTATCTGTAATAAAATGTGGCTCTAAGTCAGAATTTACTCTTTGGATGTGATTCAAGGTGAGGTCTGGCTTTTAAAGGTACTGCAGTATACACCTGCAGAAGTATTTGGGCTATGGAGGTGTTAGAGGTTCACCCAAAAGATGTTTCCTTCACCGTGGGTATGTCTAGAAAGGCTCCAGGGGATGCTGGGTCCACTCAACCAAATCCTGTACAAGGAACCCCTTGCCCTTAAAGCAGTTTTGATTTCAATGCCTAATTCTGAAATGGGCCTTCACAATATCTCACCTTAGCATGGATATTTCAGCTGAATTTTTGTTGTGGTTTGAAATCTTCACCGACTTTACTTCCTCAAACTTTTTTTTGTGATTTTTATTTTACATTTTCCAACAAATCTGAGTGCTGGTTCTAACTGCATAGGGAAAAAAATGGCAAAACACTCCTTTTTTTTCCAGCTGTACTATAAATAATCAGCTGAGTTCGTGGGTAGCCTGTTGTGAAGAGACTACCTCAGTCCTGCACTCATCATTGTTTTCTCATTCATCAGCTGGAGGGTGGTGAAAAGCCACAAGGCTAAAGCTCATGAAAAAGGAAATCAAAATATTCAGTCCAGCATTCTAATTTAAATCTACCCTCTTCCACTGTGAACCCACCACCTCTCGTCCTATCACTACAAGCTTGCTTAAAAGTCCCTCCCCAGCTTTCTTGTAGGACCCCTTCAGATCCTGGAAGGCCACAAGAAGGTCTCCCCAGAGCCTTCTCTTCACCCAGCTGAACAACCCCAGCTCTCTCAGCCTGTCCTCACAGCAGAGCTGCTCCAGCCCTTGGATCATCTTTGTAGCTTTCCTCTGGACCAACTCCAACAGGTCCATGTTCTTCTTGTGCTGGGGGCTCCAGAGCTGGATGCAGTGCTCCAGGGGGGGTCTCACCAGAGCAGAGCAGAGGGGGAGAATCCCCTCCCTCCACCTGCTGGCCACACTCCTCCTGATGCAGCCCAGGCTCTGGTTGGCTTTCTGGGCTGCAGGTGCACACTGCTGGCTCATGTTGAGCTTCTCCTGCCCCAGCACCCCCAAGTCCCTCTCCTCAGGGCTGCTCTCCAGCCAGTCCCTGCCCAGCCTGTGCTGGGGCCTGACATTGCCCTGACCCAGATGCAGGACCTTGCATTTGGCCTTGTTGAACCTCAGGAGGTTGGCTTGTGCCCACCCCTCCAGCCTGTGCAGGTCCGTGGTTGACTTCCTGGGCTACATTCATGAACTGTTGGCTCGTGTGGAGCTTTCCATCAACCATCATACCCAAGTTCTTCTCCTTAGGACTGCTCTCAATCCATACTCTGCCCAGCCTAAATTTGTGCTTGGCATTGCCCCAACCCGGGTGAAGAACCTTAGGAGTAAGAAATTACCAACAGGGATGTAAATCTGAGACAGAGGTAGAGAGCCAACAGAAAGAGAGAGGCTCTGATGATGCACAGCACACTTTTGACTGCTGCCTTGGCTTGAACACATATTCCAGCTTTGTAACTTCCCTTCTCAGGTTGTTCCTGTACAACCTGCCCTAGGTGAACCTTCTTTAGCAGAGGGGTTGGGCTAGATGATCCCCAGAGGTCCCTTCCAACCCCTGTCATCCTGTGATTCTGTGAAACCTTGTGTATGACTAGAGAATAGGGATCCAGAAATGTGATGATGCTTCTGAAGTTATAAATAAAGCCTCCAGCAGAACTGAACTGGAGTCCCAAGTGTCAAGCCATAGCTCACCAGCTTAATAACAACAGTGTCTTCTCTTTCACTCCCAAATCCATCTTCTGCAGCAAAGAAAATATTTTTATTTTCATTTTTACATTAGCATGGCAGATCCTGGGGCTTTATGCTCAGATCTCCTTACAAAATGACTGCTGAAGGTGAAATATCATGTCTAATGAATAATAAGTTAACCTAGGCAGTTAATCAAATATTCAAAGCATCTACCAAGAGCCAAAGTGACATATTTTCTCTGTTTAAATCTCCCATTTCAAGAGATTTTCAGGTGTAGGTTAAATACTTCTAACCTACACATACAAGCTGTGCTCTTACATTGTCTGAAAGATTTTTTAAAACATATTCTTCCTTGTAGAAATGGAGACAGAAAAGGGATTCAAAGAGGATATTCCTCTCTCTGCTGAGGTTGCCCTAAGTGTCTTGGCTGATTATAGACCAAAAGCACCAAACCTTCTTTTCAGAAAGAAGAGTCAGTTCTCCTGACCAACCTGCATTTTGGGCACACAGAGAAGATGCTTCATTGGTTATAAAGTGTCCTGTGTCTCAGCCAGATGCACAGAAATAAATGCAAACATCTATGAGGGGTTGACCTTGGATGCCAGGTGCCCACCCAGCAGCTCTGTGGTCAGTTCATCACACGTTGTCTCTGCTGCTCCTTCCTCCTCACACTCTTCCTCTGCTCCAGCCTGCAGGACCTCCTTTCTTCTGGGTGCTGTTGCCCAGCAGGTCTTCTTTCCCCTTCTTAAATATGCCACCACAGAGGCATTACCTCTGTCACTGATGGGCTCAGTTGTGGCCAGCAGCAGGTTCATCTTGGAGCTTGCTAGGACTGCTTCAAGCCACGTCTCTGATGAGTCCCTTGTCCACTGTACCATTGTCACTCTCATCCCACGAGCTTAAGCTACTGAAGAAGAACAACTAGCAGCTTTGGAAACGTGCAGATGAGGCTGCTGACTCTGCTTCCCTGCTTGGAGAAGGTGGAAGAAAGTCCAAATCTTTCTCTAGCAGGCAACCAGCCTTTCACAGGTAACCCTCAGCATAAGCTACCTACCCCTGAATGTCCACTAGGAATCAGCCACAGGAAAAAGAGCTCCCACGGTGTCATTTAGGACACAAAAACCTTGTGGAAGCAAAAAATGTGATGGGCTGGGAAGGTTGGAAAGGAAATGCAACCCCAACAAACCTCAAGGAATTGGAAACTGTAAATAGCAGGCAAAAAATGCGTGAATCCTTGCCACAAAGAGCAGCTGGATGGGGCCATGGCTCTGGAGGAGAGAACTGCACAGTACCTGAGGTTCCAGGGCACTCACAAGCAGGCTGTTGAGATTTTATGCCTGGGAACTGAGCCTGTGGATGTGTCAACGTTCTCCTACGTGTTAGATGAAAGACACATGAAATAAAAAAGGCTTCTTTACCCTTGGCAATGAAATTAGTTGTCATTCC
>NW_008624946.1:8986-86418 GCF_000691845.1 Merops nubicus | reverse complement strand
CCAGCCTGTCCAGGTCCCTCTGGATGATCATGTTGGATCATATTGTACCCAAGCTAATCTACTTCATCTATCTATCCATCTGTGCTGAAAAATTCCCAGAATGTGAACATGTCTTCAAATGTCTATTTAAAGCATTTGGCCTGGTTAAAGATTCCATATAAACTTATGGGAAACGAAGAGTGTTGTCCTTGGTGCAGCTGTGCTGCAGATTACAACAGTGAGTGAAGGGACATGTGCTGTTCTGAGACATGAAATGACCAGATTGGCTGGAGCGAAAGAGAGGATTAGGGAATGGCAGATAGCTAGCTTTGACATCTCATGGATTAGGAAGTGTGAGGGGAAGGATCTTTGTTGCTAGGATAGCTATGTCCCAGTCCGCAAATGGTGTTAATCTTGGGAGCAAGCAGCAGTAGGAGCTTTGTTTTGTGGTATGTGCAGTTATTTTGTAGGGGAGCATCAAGCCCTGTCATGTTACTACATGAACGATGCCTTCTAAACAGGAGGCATACTTCTCCCTGACCTCCTGAAATCTTAAATTTGGAGAAGAGAAAAAAGTGGTATTTTATTGTCCACCCTCCATGCTTACAGAGTGCCTCATCTCAGAGGAACTGGTGTTCATATGCATCAGGACTGCCTATCACCCTGTTGTTCACCAGCCCTGTTCAGTCAGCCCTGCCTGCTACAGCTGTATGGAGTTAGAGTGAGAAGGGGCAAAGCCCAGCAGGAGAGGGCTGTTTTGGGAGGAGGGCTGGCCTGACGGTGGAGGTTGGAGAGCAGCTTTTTAATGTAAGCTTTTAGGTAAGTGTTGGGGTGTGCTATGTTGCATTATTGGCTAGAGACTGGGTGAAGCAGTGAAAAGCTCAGTGTGAAAACAAGAGTCTGAAGATGTGGATCTATTGCTAAAGAGATGCCTGAGATATTGGATAGTTGGTGAGGAAAAGCAGGAACAAGAAAAAGCAGAAAAGAAAAGGCAAAGTAAGGAGTAGCTTGGGGAACAGAAAAGTTGGCTTCAGCTGTATCTTGGGTCTGGAGCTCAGAGCATTCTCCTCACCAGTGCTCAGGGATGTGCTGCTGAGGGGTGCAGAGCAGTGCCAGGCGCTCTGCAGGGGGGCAGCTGGCAGGCAGCTTCCTGCCCGCCTTGCAACGGGGTTTGAGCAGGCAGCTCTTGAGCTCTGCAGGGCAAGGCCAAGCTCAGAGGTTATATTGTGTATGCCTGCACTCTCCCAGAACTGCAAGGACATGCTGCAGTCTTACATGCCCATAATTCCTCTTTTCATGGAGGAAAACTGGATTTCCATGGTTGTGTGGGGCTAGAAGTGGGAGGGTTGTCTGGCTTTCACTCTATTCACTGAGTGCTAGCTCTGCCTAAGCCTGGCCTGAGAGTGCCTATGGAGCTTGTGGTATTTCCCTCCTACAGAATGATCTCTGCTGGTGGCAATTTGATTGTCTGATGGTCTGTTTCCAGTTAATGATTGTCACAATATTAAAAAAAAAAAAAAAATAAATTATTTACCCATTTTCTTTCCTGTAGAGCTGAAAATAATAGCAAAATCAATCAAAACTACATAACATGGTGAAAACAAATAGATTATCCAAGATGACCAAATTAAGCTGTTCACAGTACTCATGGTGGTTCTGTTCAGTCGCAGCCATAGGACTCCAAAATAATTATTGCTGGCTGTCAGCTGGGTGATGGGTTGTGACATTTTGGGGGGAGGTTTGTTTCTTCAGAGGGGCTGTGAGAAGGGAAATAGAGACACACTCTATCCAGTGAATAAGATGAAGGTAACTTCTGGTATCACATAGGTTTAATAGCACTCGGTGTTGGCTTTTTTACTATTCAACAGAAGCATGCAGATAATAGCAGTGATATGAATGGTACTTTTCAAGGTGAAAGGCAGAAAACAAATCCAGGGTACGATTAAAATTGTCTGTTAATGATGTGGAGAGTCTGTTTTCTCAAAGTAAAAGGCTGTGTGGGTCAGTGGGGAACCTACAGACGTACTAGAAAAACATCATCTTTTAGGAGTGACAGCAAAGGAAATGCAAGAAAAGGAATCAGAGTTGTTTATATTTTTAATTTTTTTTTTTTCTTCCTGGCTGTGTCACTTGCAAGCTGTGACATATTTTAGCTGTGATACAGTCAGGATACTTGACATTATGCTCTTGAATTTTTATACCTTTAATGAGCTATTCCTGGAATGCTCTTTTATGGTGTTAAAAATCAAGCTGAGATGCAACAGGAAAGAAGAGTGAGGCCTGCAGTATGGCAAGCAGTGGATTAGTGGGAGAGAGGCTTCTAATTATAGAAAAATATTGTCCTCTTTTTGGAGAGTGGCATAACTGGAGTAGCTGTAGTGTTGGACTGTCATCTCTGAAGGAAGACTCCAAGAAAGGAAGAAGCACAGGTAGGAAGAAAGGAGGAGAGAGGCAGTTCAAGCTCTTCTGAGGAGGGAGTTGCAGATGGAGCAAGAAACAACAGTACAATCCTCCAGGGATGCATTTATACCAGTGCCAAGCCTGGGGAGATGAATTTTGTGGATGTCAACAAACAAAAGGTTTGGAGTCAGACCGTACGGACTGTACTTTCTTACCCAAAATGCAGCAGAAATCAGCATTTTCACTCTGATTTGCTCAGGTTTTTTCTTTTTTTTTTTTGCTTTACCCTACACACATCTGAACAACTTACCAGTGAGGTTAGACCTCCCCTGGTCTGTGTGCTCAGTGTGGGCTCAGAGGCAGGTCCTCCTCCCCAGCAGGTGCTGGTTGCCTGTCTGTGCTGCCCAGCAGCTGCCAGCCTGCCTGCAGCCCTTGTTCTGGCCGCCCCCCGGCCGGCCTGCCTGCAGCCCTGCAGGATTTGCAGGTACAGGCTCGTGCTTCAGCAGCCTGTCCGGGCCGTGGTTACCTCTGCACTGCTGGTCAGGCAGCTGGCTGAAAGTTCACACAGGGCTAGGGGATGTTTGGATTTTGTGAGCAGCTGGAGGCCTCCTGTTGGCCTTAAACCAGCCGCTGGGATCCTTCAAGTTGGCAGAGCAGCTGGAATGGAAGCTGGGAATTGTTGCTAGTCTCCTTCTGAGATCATTGGAGGGCACTGAGAGCAGAGCTGCTTGTGGTAAGAGCAGGAGTTTGAAGCTGATCTTTAACAAACAAAAAAAAAAACACAGGGGAAACTGCACAAGCTGAAATATGGAAGTTTTATTTGCCCCCCAACGATTATTCCTAAACTTTTAGACCTTTTCTCCTCCAGTAAAAACTAAAACATGTTTCTCACGTCTCTGTGGCTCTGTTTAAATCTAATGCAGTCTTAGTATCTATGCATCTATAGTCTAAGCACCTATGCTTAATTTTGCACTGTTACCCATGCCCTTTTTTAAAAAGAAAGAAAAAATTTTCCTAGATTTAGTAACATGGATGTTTTCTTTCTCTAAAGACACAACTTGAGGGATTGAGGCAGATTTGCTGATTAACTTCAACTGAGAACAGGAAAGAACAAGTTGAAATGCTCCCCTTGGGAAAAACAGATCTAAATACCTGGACACTTCAGTATGAGGTGGTATTTTTCAGTTTAAAATTGCCTTTATTTTTTCTTTTTACAGTGGCTGACTCAAAATAAAATTGAGCTACAAAGGTGGGAATACCAACCTGAGTGAATGCTGCTACTACAAGCTAACTGTCCTGACACTGGGAAGATACCCAGCTTTCTCTTTTTGAGAGCTTCTTTTTTCTACTCTTTTTGAAGAATACAGGTGGCTCCTGGCTTTTAATTTTTGTAACTTTCAGAGTGGAGAAATTACTTTTGGAAAGCCTTTGCCACTCTCATTTTGACCACTGGGCTCCTGTAGTTTGAGTCTGGTTTAAATGTTATTGTGTGTAATTAAGTGGAGCAAGAGATGGGCTTCTGCAACAACAGTGACATTCCCTTGAATGAGGAGTACACTTAAAACAGGATTAGTCAGCAAGCTGATTTAGGGAAAGGAGTTAGACAATGCAATCCTCCCAAATCTGGCTTTGCATATGGAAAAGGAGATTGAGGAAGAAGAGGGCTAAGGGCAGTTCTGTTGCCTGGCTGGTATCATGAGGACAGCTCTCTACTGCTATCCCAGGCTCACCTGGAATTAAAATGTGGAGGTTGAACGAAGAGGTACAAGCCTGGCAATGGGAGAGGTTGCTTTTGCAAGGAGCAAAAAGAGAGAAAGATTTGGTGAGGCCCATAAGATGAGTGAGCAGATGCAGATGGGGCTGTAGGTTTGGGCTGGGGAGGATGTTAGTGGAGGCAGACCTGGAAGAGACGTTGTAACGCAGCACACTGATGTTTGGTTACCCTGCTGCTGCAACTTGGAGCCACTCACTGTCTTGCCAAGGGAGATTTGTATGTGCAGCATCTTACAGAGGTGTATCCCATCTCTGCATGTGCTGTAGCTTTACCTGGTCGGGGAGGCTGTGGGGAGGTGTTGGGGTGGAGGGTGGTGTCGGGGACGGGACACACACAACCGTGTTCTCTGATCCCCAAGACAGCAGACCCTGTGTCTTTGTCACCTCCCTAACACAGTATAGAGATTAAATGAGGCCTTTCCTGGAAAAAGAGCTTTCAGACAGATAGGATAAGAGGAAACAGTGTGTTTATCCACAAATCAGATTATAATTCCAGGAGGCTAGAGGAAGGAGGGAGGGAGGGAGAAGGGAGGCAGTGCTTGGAATTTGAAATGAAATGTAGAGTAATAATTAAAGGTTCTACCACTGAACAATGCCAGTGAACTAGCTGGGAATAAATCAGATTGCACTTGAAGGAAGTGACCTGGAAACATATAACTGCCTGTCCCTTAGCCAAATCTCATCACCGTAGGGTGTCACTGAGTGCAGAGTGAGGTAAACCGTGGTCAGAGCTGGGGAGGGTTCAGTCAGTGAGTGAAACCTGCTGGGCAGGAGCTTGGGAGGCCCTATGGTGGTCTTTGTTCCAGGCCACAGAAATCTCTACTCTGAGTAGACCTGCCCTTGTTGGCACTATTTTGCCTCTTGAAAATGCATATAAAACCTTTTATTAATAAACCCTGCAGATGAGTTAACAACTGGGAGAAGCTGGAATATGATTAATGTCTCGTGAATTAGCCCTGGAGGTACTTTATGGAAATCAGATTTACAACACTATTACACGCTGTCCTGAATGTTTTACATTTTCAAATGAGGAGAATGAATGTTTCTTTCTGCTCCACTCTCTTTCCCCTTGGGCCCTTGCAGAGGTACAGAAAGACAATCCTGGCCAATTTGGGATGGGAGGTTTTGGTGCTGGGCGAGGTATGGGACAGTGCTGTTAATTGAATGATTTTACTGGCCCTAGCACTTTATCAAGCAAGGAATCAAAATTTGTCCTGACATGTAGGACACAATTACAAGTCATTAACAGAGAAATTATAGATGCTAGGATGGAAAGAAGGGGTCTATCGGGCTGCTTTGTCCATCCTTTCTCTGCCAGTTCAGGATTGTTCCTGACAGCATATGGTTTAGTGCTTCTGGAATAATTTAGCTCCTGACACCTTCCAAGCAGTGCAGTGCTTCAAGCAGTCCCATTTATTTCAGTGTTTTAAATGTTCTACTTAAGATTTTCCTTCCAGACTACTCAACTCTTGCTTAAAGGAGATGATAATCTCTGTGGAAGCAGCAGTAAGCAGAGTCCCTGCCTGGGTATGTGTGCAATACTGAGGGGGTGCTCTTTGGAGACCTTCCTTAAGAGGAAAGACAAGTGGCCCCTCCTGGGAGCCCTCTGCAGCCAGAACCATGGAACCCTGGGTTTGCCTCAATACAAAAAATGTAGTGAATGACCCTATTTGGCAATGGCAAAACTCTATTGTTCCTTATGCATGTTATATTGCATCTGCAGAGGAGCTGGGCTCCTGAGGCTGTGTGACTGCCCTGTACAACCCAGACCAAGTCTGCTCTCTCCTAGTGCATGGGGGTAAGATTAGAAATGGACAGCTGAAGCTCTCAGTCTGGTGCTTCTGCTGAAGTCAGGCCAAAAAGTATGTGAAGAAAGGAAAAAACCCAGGACTGGGCCACAGAGGATAGCTGAAGAGCAATGAACCCCACACTCCCATCGCCAGAACTGACCACAGGTGATCAGACCAAATGATTTCAGGTAAACATAAATTAATAAACCTGATGAAAACGTAAGATATGGTCTTGAGGGAGGAAGGTGGCAAAGCAGGTGCACGCACTTGGGTGTCTCTACTAAAGCACTGACTTTGTGGGTGACTAGATGATGAATAAAGAGCTCTGAACTTTCTTTGAGCTCATACTGGTTTTGAGGCTGGTTTTGTACCTCAAATCAAGTGTTTCCATGAATACCTCTGTTTAGTTGAGGACTGTTTTGTTATACAGGCATCCTTGAGCTTGGCAGTGAGCCTTTCTGCCAAAAGCCTGTCTCTGTCCAAGGCTATCTCAGATGATCTTGGATGCCAAAATGATGCCACCCTGTTAAAGGGTCCAATCAGACCTGTTTTGTTATCTGGTATTATATTTGCTCCAGGCAAGCTAAAGGCTACAACTGTTCACTGGTTTACTGAACACTTTTCAGTAGATTGAGCAATCTGAAAGAAATTGAGATCTTTGTGAGCAGGAGGTGGAGGTGCCATATCTCCCCTTCACCCGAGGTGCAGTGGAGGGGTGGGATATCAGAGCAGGCTTAGGAGGGACAAATGTGACACAACACCTAGCTGTCCCTCTCAGTCAATTTAGGAAAAACTTGTTTTCCCTTCTGACCTGCAGGTTAGGAAGCCCAGCTCAGCTGGGAGCAATGTGTAAAGCACAGGGAGCTTCTGGGAAGGTGGGAGTCTGCATCAGTGTGGGGTAAAGCTTTGTGTAAAGCTCCTGCGTGGCCCGTGGCCAGGGCCCTGCAGGGACTGTAGGATGGGTTAGCTCTGGCCACGCCAGCCAGCCCCACCGGCAGGCTCCACTGTGCCATGTGCTTTCCTAGCACAGCTGAAGAGCCCAACTGCTGCAGGTTGTTGTGGTTGGGGGCTAATGTCAGCCTGCTGGGCTCTGAAGGGACAACTGTCTGCCTTCTGGGCACACAGGCTGAGAGGAACTGTGATGCAGTGTTGGGAAACTCCTGTGGCTGGAGCTGGCAGAGATGTTAATGTCAAGTCAGTTTTATTATTTTTAGATTTTATTACCATCTAGTGGCAAGCCCTGGGAACTGAAGTCTTAAATCATATTTAAAACTATCTCAGAAGATTGCATGTTATAATCTCATAGCCAATTCCTCTCCTTTTATTTTTTTTTTTCTCTCACTAGTTTTACCTTTCAGTTGGAATTGTGTTTGCATGAGTTGCTGGCTTCCCACAAATTCATCCCTGAATTTCCATGCAAAAAGCTTTGCATATACTTGCTCTACAGCCCATGGCTCCCTCAGTGTTTCAGTCTCTTGCAAAGCATAGGTTGAAGGTAGCAAGCAAATCCTAGAAGATTAATACCTTATAAATTATCTAGAAACTGATTTGCCATTTCTAGGCTAGCAAGAGCTTTGTGTGAACAGTCCTCATCCCTGAAGGGATTCCCTAGTACAGAGATGAAAACCTGCCAGGGGTAAAGAGGAACTGCACAGGGCATGGAAATATTTTCTTTGGCCTTACTACAGGCTCTGTACTGATTCAAGTGAAAGAACACTGAATCTGCAACTACCAAAACTTTGGTTTTTAACCTGACCGCCAATCTAGGTATGTATCTAAGCATTTCTAAGGTGTAGGTCTCCTCTGTCTGTTTTCTTTTAAAAATGCAAAACAAAACCACAAAACAAACTAAAAAAACGCCTAAAAGAACACAAAACCCAAACAAACCCAAAACAAAACAACCCCCCCAAAAACCCCTAAACAACCATAAAACCCAAATCAGAACCCTCTGGATTAAAATGAAATATAATATGCTTTTGGATAGATTACCTGTAAACTTGCTGTACTGTCACTAACATGAGGTTCATGAACCTTTAATCTGAAATTGGAATCTTCCAAGAATCCCTATCTGAAACAACATGAAAGTCACCAGATGGAAACCTGCACTTCTACCACAGAGATACATAATCCTAGCAATGTACTTTCATAAACTTAGCACTATCTTCTGTAGCTCATTTTAGTTTTCCTGAAATTATTGCAGGCAGAAGAACGGTATTCTTGCTGCTTGTCCTACAATAATGGAAAGGAGCAGTTATGACTGTGTTGTCAAAATAATTATAATCCCATTCCTTAATTGCTTAAGATCAAAGACTGTCAGCTTCTGAAATGTGCACTAGATACCATTTGCTCCCCTTGCTCTGGAGATTTTTTTTTTTCCATGGCTAAGTGAATCAAATTTGGAGATTTCCTAGTTTACATGCAAGAGAGCTTCCTGGGGCTGAACACTCTCCTCATCAGTATGAGACCCCATGCAGCTAAGAGTGCTATAGCTGACTAAGTTGTCCAACGTAAGAAAGTGCTGATTGCTGCAATCTAGGTTGATTTATCTGTCAGACTATTTGGCTGATGGCTAATTGCATCATAGCATCTAAAAAGCTGTGCAACACATGGCTGGTCCGTGACTTTGTGCTCTTATAAAAAGCTCCCAGGGAAACAAGGCTGGGGAAGGAGTCAGAGATACCGTGGCAACTTCAACTATTTTAAAAAATTATTAAAAAAAAAAAAAACAAACAGAGCAATTGGAGTGGAAATATGATGATATGATGATCAGATAGTGAAAGGTATAGTCTTGTTAAAGGCTGTCACAGAATAGTAAATCTATCCTTAACCGTAGATAGATATGAAAGCGCAAAGGTTCCAACTTGGGATCTGAGGTTGCACAACCTGATTTTCAGAAAAAGAAAGGAAGTGAATGGATGGGGGTTGAAGCAGGCAAGGAGGAGTCCTTGCACCTCTCTTTAAAGAGAAGCATTCAGAAGAGGAATTGGAAGAAGCCTTCTGTGCTGCATAATTTTGATTTTGTAAGGCAAACTGCTTTACATGCAGTCACATATGAAGAAGCAGTCTTCCTGCTTTCCAAAATTCACCATTTAATGGTTTCTTTCTGAATGTTTAAGCAAAGCTGGCATTTCTGAGCTGGGGAAATAAGAGGAAGTGAATGGAGACAGAAAAGATAAGGTGCTTCACTATTGGCTGGGAGAGGGGGGGAAGTTCTTGCTGTATTTCACTCACCCCCTAAAGTTTTAGTCTTTCTTATCCACAGGATTTGGCATTGCAAAGCTGGCTTTTATCAAATGCCAGAGCAATAGGTGATGCCTGGGTGTGTCCACAAGCTCCCTAAGAAGTGGATGCACATGAATGTATCTGCAGGCCTTGTATCATTGCACATGCCTGCTTTGTGGTAAATAACTAAGAAGAAAGAACAGCAAATGCTTCTAGCTTGAACATACATCTCTACCAACTTCCTACCCAGATTCATGTTGCTGTTTGGACTCGTGGTGGTTTTGACTGACTGATTGTGGCAGACATGTTCAATGCTTTGAATTAATAGATGCTTAGAAGTGAGGTTGGTTTTGGTCTGCCTGGGAAGAATAATGGAGAGTGTACTGCCAACTGTCATAACCTCAGAAGGTCCCAGAAGGTTTTAGGAGTGACGGGGGTGCAGTCTGGATTCACCCTGCTGGGCCCCCAGCAGCTTTCAGCTTGTGCTGCAGGTGAGTTTCACTGGTAGGCTGTAGGTATCCACAAGTGGGCAGACTCTAATTCCTCATTTTAATTCTGATATATATGGCTCAGATGTCTTCATATGAAGCTTTCACCCAAAGCTGCATTTATTGTCCACTTCTAGGAGATGATTCCTTCCAGTCACTATAGGGAGAGATGAATCGTGCTCTTGAAGCAGAGTACAAGTCCCTCTGCCTGTCCCCTATTCTCAGACGTGGAGTTTTTTAGTCCAAGCAAAAAAAAATATTTATTTACTTCACGCCCCAAGTCTTGCATGATGGTAGATATAAAATATGTTGAAAAAGCTTCTTTGAATTAAAATGAAGTATTGTGTACTTCCATCACATTTTCACACCTCTCATCATGCAGTGAGGTTAAGGCAATAAAAGCCATGTAGGAGATTCTGTGTCTCTCTTTAGGACCTTTAACATCTTCAAATGATTTTGTGAATCTTAGCCTATGTTAACTGCTAGATTCTATTTATGGGTCAGCAACCAAAAGCAAGTTATAGCTGATAGATGAGGCAAAAGCTAAAAAGGGAAGGTTTCTGACATCACAACAGGTTTTAAAAAATCATGTGTACCTATTCTGGGAACTCAGCTGCCAGGTTGGCACTACATGAGGTGTCACGGTGGTTTGAAGAGCAATTGTAACAGTACATGAAGGATTCAGAAGGATTCTGTCTTTAATGATCCATTTCGTGCAATAAAGCAAACCTGGAAATTGGAGAGAAGCAGAGTCCTGCCAGATGTCTGTGATGAGGGAAGTTTTGCAATTTTGCACTGGTATGTCCACAGCTTAAGGATACTTCTGCATCACTGAATCACAGAAAGGCGATGGTTGGAAGGGACCTCTGGAGATCAGCTAGTCCTACACCCCTGCTAAGCAGGTTTGCCAAGATCATGTTGCACAGGAATGAGTCCGGGTGGCTTTTGAAAGTCTCCAGAGAAGGAGACTCCACAGCCTCTCTGGGCAGCCTGCTCCAGGGCTCCCTCAAAGTAAAGAAGTTTTTCCTTATGTTTAGGTGGAACTCCCTGTGTTCTAGTTGTGTCCATTGCCCCTTGTCCTCTCACTGGGCACCACTGCAAAGAGTCTGGCCCCATCCACTTGACCCCAGCCCTCTAGATATCTCTAAGGATGGGAACTCAGCTGCCAGGTTGGCACTACATGAGGTGTCACGGTGGTTTGAAGAGCAATTGTAACAGTACATGAAGGATTCAGAAGGATTCTGTCTTTAATGATCCATTTCGTGCAATAAAGCAAACCTGGAAATTGGAGAGAAGCAGAGTCCTGCCAGATGTCTGTGATGAGGGAAGTTTTGCAATTTTGCACTGGTATGTCCACAGCTTAAGGATACTTCTGCATCACTGAATCACAGAAAGGCGATGGTTGGAAGGGACCTCTGGAGATCAGCTAGTCCTACACCCCTGCTAAGCAGGTTTGCCAAGATCATGTTGCACAGGAATGAGTCCGGGTGGCTTTTGAAAGTCTCCAGAGAAGGAGACTCCACAGCCTCTCTGGGCAGCCTGCTCCAGGGCTCCCTCAAAGTAAAGAAGTTTTTCCTTATGTTTAGGTGGAACTCCCTGTGTTCTAGTTGTGTCCATTGCCCCTTGTCCTCTCACTGGGCACCACTGCAAAGAGTCTGGCCCCATCCACTTGACCCCAGCCCTCTAGATATCTCTAAGGATTGATAAGATCCCTTCTCAATCTTCTCCAGGCTAAACAGCTGCAGGTGTCTCAGCTATTCCTCGTAAAAGAGATGCTCGTGACCCCTCATCATCTCTGTTGCTTCCACTGGGTTCTCTCTGGTATTTTCCTTTCTCTCTCGAACTGGGGAGTGTAGAACTGGACACAATACTCCAGATGTGGCCTCACATGGGGAGAATAGTTGGAGAAGGAGAACCTCCCTGGCCACACTCTTCTGAATGCACCCCAGGATATCATTGGCCTTCTTGGCCACAAGGGCACACTGCTGTTGGTGTCCCACTTTTCATGGACATCATAACATTCACCTCTGATCTACATCCTCACCTCACAGGACAGCCCTGCTCTGACAAACAGCAATACTAGTTGATGATGCTGATATGCAAAGAAGCACAAGAAAACTCTGGCTACCTCCTTTTCAGTTCCTCTGACAGCAGGACTGCACAGATGGTTCACCTGAAGTCCTCCCTGTGTCTCTGGGGTGGTTCTGGAGATGAGGATTTAGCAGAAAGAGTCACCATCTCACCTTATGCATGCACCAGTGGAAGAAGCCATTCTGGCATCATCAGTGACCAGTGGTGCTGGTAGCCAGCACTGAAAAATCGTAACATGGTGTGCAAAGAAAAAACACAAAGTTGGCTTTTAAAACTGAGACATGAAAAATTATCATGGGTGCTTCATGCTTCTCTTTCAATAGCTTTCTTGTTACAAATAGTATGATGAGAAAAACATCTTCCTGCGTACCTGGTGCTGCACAGAAGTGCAGCATGCAGGCATTTCGGGGCCTGCAGAACCTTCAGATGCTCACAGTTTGCTGGTTAGACTAGTGTTTTGCCTTGCCTGACCTATCTCCTCAGGGCAGCGATAAAAATAACCAGCCTCAGTCCACTACTTGGCTGCTAATTGTCCACTTGTAGATCTTACTCCCAGCTGGGCCTGCTTCTGCCCAAAGGCAGTTGTGTTCAGTAAAGTGGCTGCTCTCCAGCAGCCTCACAAGAGAAGCAGGTGGCTGCCGTTTGCCACACAAGAAAGCTCCTTGGAGAGAAGGAAAAGGGGGAAATGAGGAGAGGAAAAAAAGAAAGGAATAAAAAAGCCCAAATAAACAATGCAAGCATCTATGAATGGAAAGCTTCTGCACTGCCCTGGTTAAAACTAATAGAGACCAAAAGTGTACATAAATTAAAAGGGAGAAGCAGTATTTTGGGCCATAGGAGGGAGAAGAAGAAATGCTGTTTCTATCATTTCTCTGCATCCAGGTCTCCCCTTTCTGTTTCCAGTTTTGATCAGTATGCAATATCTGTGTATTTTCCAGTGAAAATGCAGCCCCTTCTACAGCTAATTTAAACCTCCTGCCTATGACTTCCTTCAGTGAGTTACCTTGTCTTGACAGCTTACAAGTCGTATGTATCTTCCCTGGGGTGCTGCAGACTGGAGATGGAAACCTGCAGCTTTAGTGCAAAGAGAGAAAATGGCAAGAAATCCCTTCACTGCTGCAAGCCTCAGAGCTCCCTTTTCTTGACTAGGTGAAAAAAGAAACTTCTAAGCTGCCTGTCGCATCCTCTCACTGGGAACAGACGTCACCTCAAAAGGGGACAGCACAGAGCTTGTCTATGGAAAGAAACAATAGAGGAAAAGTGCCACAGAATGTGCTTGTTCGACAGCACTGCTTAACAGGAGTCAGGCTTTTTCTATCAAAGGAAATTCTGCTATTTTTAAATTGTTTTTCACGCAGAAATGTTGAAAATGAAGCCTTTGAAATGTCTTGCCTTGTGACAACTTGGGGAGGGGGGACCCTGTCAGTCTATCGAAAGACTTTATATTAGTGTATTATTATACTGAATTTGAATGTCTATTGCATTAAGCTATCCAATATCTACTCCAATATCTCATCTATATGTCCACAGCATGTATACACATGAGCAAAATAGGGTGGTTGGGCACTGCATATTGACCTCTCTTCCACTACAAGCATCTGGAGGCATCAAATAAAATTGATAGGAACAGTTTGGAAGTAAGAAAAACCTGTGATTCTTTACTCAAGAACTCTAGATCTTCCTGCAAAAGGACATCACAAAGGGCAAAGATTTACGTAGGCTCCAGGGAAAAATGGTCAATTAATTAAATAATTCCTAAAGACGGAGGAATCACATCTGCCTCAGAGTCACAGGAGCAGAAAGGGTTTTAAGGTATTAGTATCTCATAGTCTTGCCTTGCTCTCACCTTCCTTCCCTTTGCCTTCAGCTCCTGTTAGAAGTGATGTACTAGGACTGGTGGACAGTCATGTGACTCGTTATGGTGCCCTCTCAAACTTTGAATTTTATGCAGTCTTTTGATTTTTATTCTACACAAACTTTTTTTTTTTTTTTTTACTTTAAAAAGTGTTTAAATCTGGAAAGTGAAACACGAGTTCTTAGAAAATGCTTAAAGTGATTGCTAACTTGTTTTCGTGCATCTTTTGGAATTGAATCTTAACAGTTTTGCATGTTGATATTGTTTCACATTTTCACAAGATATTTTTCCTTCAGGCACACATAATTTTGTCCCACAAACAGTATTAGGTCAAGAATTTCCCTGAACAATTTTTAACAGTGTTAAAAATGTAAAAAAACTATCCTGGATGCAGATAAGGTGTGAATTAATTGTAAGAGCCAGTTGTTCTGATGTGCAAAATAACTCCAAGAAGTCCACTTTCCAGAGGGTTCTGGGCTGGAAGGCTCAGTACTCAGGCTCCCAGAGTAGGGATTTTTCTTCTTAGTTGTGAATAAGTTGTGAAAAGTTGTGACTTTCTGTACAGATGTATTCAACACCACTGTTTCCAGGGCTTGCACAACAGATAGCTGCAATCTGCCTCTTGTTTCTTAGCACAGACTGACTGGGTTGAACACTGAGGGCTGCCATTTACAAACTTGGATGTGTACCAAGCAAACAAGGGTCTGTGTGCAACCTCTCCAGTGATTCTATCTCCATGGACATGTTCACCTTATAAGGAGACTGAAAATTTATGGAGAAGTCAGAAATTGTCTGGAGAACACATGAAGCAGTGGGAAAAGGGGTTGAAAACCTCTGGGATCTATCCACTCACAGATGATAATTTTGTAATTATTCACATAGGCTTGTCTGTAGATATCCAAAGAGTAGGTTTCTTCTTTACACTGCTAATTGGGATGAAGGCAGAGGGGAATTTTATTTTTTTGGATTCAATGAGCACTGCAGAGATGTGACAGTGACTGGTCTATTGCTCTAGGTCATACTCTAATATGCAGCATCTTAGCTTCTAGGGAGCCATGAGCAACCTCCTGCCTGGGGAGGGCTGAGCTACAGTTGGGGCATACGAAATACTTCAGGAGCACAGTTTTACTGTGTGGGCACCCGGAGCATGAGCACAGGTCCCCTCAGACCTCCCCTTTTGGGTAATCTAGACCAGCTTGATTCATGACAGATAGAGACAGCACAGCAAGCAGTTATGGCTAATGCCAGGTTTTGACAGTGTCACTGCTGCAGTAACAACAGACTAATGAAGACAACACTAAGCACTATGTCTGCCATTCTGGCCACACCCAGTAGCTGCTTGCTTATGCAGAGAGAAATAAAATGGTTCCTTGATTCATTAGGGTTTTGTCAGGTGGTTTTTTTCCCTCCCACCTCAGTTCTGCTGAAAGCGGTGACAAGATTCCATTCTTCAAAAAATTCAGTATAACTCGAAAACAATAAGAGTCAAGGATCAGCACTAATTATATTATTATCTGCCCAGAGCAGATTAACTCTGAAGAGCTGATAATTCATGGGCTCTTTGTTCACTGTGGTTACTTAGTGGCCATGGATTCCCTCTCTGGAAGCATCTTGCTGCAGCATTTCTGTCTTTTGAGGTCAGTGTGATGAGCTGTGTGGGTGTTTCTAGACATGAATCACATGCAAAAGGTTGATTCTCTTCTTTTTTTTCTTTTTTCCCGACATATTAGGCAGCTTTTAAAAAAACAGCCTTACAAATTCCCAGACTTCTTTTGCAACTGCAAAACAAAACAAAGTTTTATACTCATTAATTGTTCTCTCTCATCTGCGGTGGGTTTATGCATCACAATGGTACCATGGTTTCTGCACACAGATCCCACATGTTAGGGTTAAGGCCAAATGACTATAGCAACATGGGACCTGCCACGTTAGGTGCTTTAGCAACTGCACTTTGAAATCCATGCTGCTGCAATTTCTGGAAATCAACTGAGTTTAGGAACAGGCAGACAAGCCAAAGTCAGCTCCTTACAGTACCCTTCAGCAGTTACCTGTATATGAACTGTTCCTTGGAGATCAGTGTCTGTGGCATTGGAGGTGTTTCTTGGTTCCCCATGGCTACTCTGCTCTGGTGGAGTGTGAAGTCTTCCTAATGCCTGCCATGAGGCTGTCCCAGATATGGGCAGGAGCAGCATGCCATCATCCTGGCAGTCATGGCATCATTGCTCTGGCTCCAAGTGTGCCATTGCAACTCAAGTGGCTGCCTCTGATATCAACATCTCTTCAGTCAAAATGTGTGTAAATTTTTCTTCATTACATAGAGAGGGTTTGTGTTAAGTGATTTCAGAAAAGAGTTATTCAATTCTTCCAGGAAAAGGAACTTTTTTGGGCTTTGGATTATCTCTCACCTGCCAGCAGTAAGAACTTGCTTGCTAAGAACTGGACCAGTCTCCCAGAGCCTTTGGGCCCTTCTTGGTGAGTTGCACGAGTGTAGATTGCTGTGTTAGTATTGTAATTACTTTATTTTGGGTCCAAACTAGCACTTTTTTTTTTTCCCCTTTTTCTGTGCTGTTTGTGCTTTGATTATATAGATTAGAGTCTTCTGACCTAAATTATATAGATTAGAGTCTTCTGACCTAAATTTAGGTCTGTTTACTGAAGTATAGTGCCCTGAGGCTATGAAAGCTAGTCCTGAAATCTACTTTTATTTGTGGGTGAGGAAATGTAATGATTGCTGAAGTGAAGATAATGCTAGCTAAACTTAAACCTCATCCTTGATTTTGTTATTGTCCTGCCATGGGCACAAGTTTCTTCAGACCTACACTGCTGGTCTAGCTTGTGCCAGTGAATGTGAGTTAGGAACTGGGAGGAAAGTCAGTAACTCCTGTGTTGCAAGGAGTATGTCTCCAGGTGAGAGTTAAGGTGCCATGTGAATGTAATTTCTGCTAATTTGTATCCCAACTTTTAATATATATAACAGGTGTATATTCCATTTTCATAGTAAATGCATGCTCTGGGGCTACACTTCATTAAAAATGCAAAAAAGCAGCTCAATTAGAAACAACCTTATCCAAACCTACCTGTCCTTGACTTAAACCTATTTGAGTTATTAACTGAAATCAGGGCCAATGGTCTGGGAGTGAACTGCTGGGTAAAGCAAAACAGGGAGTGAAGAGCTGTCTGCCAGCCAAGCAGAGTGCCACTGCGGCAGATCAGCCCTCTTGCACTTCTGAGGGCCCAGCTCCATGCATGTGGGGGAGGCAGTCATTCAATGTGCAAATTCAAGACACCAAGCAAAACACCTTTGCACCAATGCCCCCAGCCTGGGGCATTTTCTTTGCAGTGGCAGGAAGAAACACCCCCCTTCATATTTCACTTCAGTGCAGATAGCCAGCTGTTCTGCTGCCTTTGGGAACAGGACATGTTCAGTAGCACTAAGGGAGCTGTGCATTTTGGAAAGAGCATGTTTGCTTTTCTATTTTTGGCATCCTCTTTAAGGGTGTATTGTTTGATCTGAAGCATTTCGGTGCCTAGTGTCCCTTCTCTATTGACGAGCTTCCAGTCTCATGGCTTGGAGCAATGCTTGGATAAACGTCCACTGTCATATTAGCTGCTTTTGTAGCTGATAACCTTGGGGTGTTTTCGAAATTCATGTCATAAAGTATAATGTATCAGCACAAGGAATCAAATATGCTGTTGCAGGACAAGGGGTTCTCTTGGTTGTAAGGCCAGAGGCAGGTATTTGGAATCAAAACAGGTACTGATGTCACAGAATCACACAGTCATAGAAAGGAGGTTTGCCAAGATCAGGTTGCACAGGAATGTGTCCAGGTGGCTTTTGAAAGTCTCCAGAGAAGGAGACTCCACAGCCTCTCTGGGCAGCCTGCTCCGGTGCTCCCTCAAAGTAAAGAAGTTTTTCCTTATGTTTAGTTGGAACTCCCTGTGTTCTAGTTGTGTCCGTTGCCCCTTGTCCTCTCACTGGGCACCACTGCAAAGAGTCCGGCCCCCTCCATTTGATGCTAACCCTTTAGATCTCTAAGCGTGGACAAGATCCTCTCTCAGTCTTCTCCAGGCTAAACAGCCACAAGTTTCTCAGCCTTTCCTTGTTGAAATTCTCTAGGTTCTTCTCCATGCAACTCTGCAGCCTGTCCAGGTCTCACTGAAAGACAGAACATCCTTCTGGCATTTCAGCCACTGCTGCCAGTTTTGTATCATCAAAAAAAATGGCCAAGGGTACACTCCATCCTTTCTTCCATTCTTTTGATGAATATGCTGAACATGACTGGAGCCAGTACTGGCTCCTAGGGAAGTCTGCTAGCTACAGCTGAGCTTGGGAAGGAGATGGGAAACTTCTATTTGTTTGTGTCTGCTTGGTTTCCCATTAGAGACAATGGGCTTTCTGGGGACACAAGGCCACACAGCAGAGTGGAAAGGTGAAACTGGAGACCTGCAGGATGAAAAAGTCATCTTGAACAACAGCCCTGATGGTTATACCCTCTGACCTCCCAAATGGAAGGGGGCTCAGACCTGAAGACACAAAGAATGAAGCCACTGAAGGCAGTTATTGCAGAGTGATGGTATAATTCTGCTTTCCTTTAGCTGAGCCAGTGACACTGACCCCTTGTGCTGAATTACAACGTGCTTTGTGTTGTGATGTGGGTTGGCTGCTGGGAAACTCAGAGTGAACCCTTGGCTCTGCTCTGTGTCCTTCA
The DNA here is from genome assembly GCF_000691845.1 of Merops nubicus. NCBI lineage: Eukaryota > Metazoa > Chordata > Aves > Coraciiformes > Meropidae > Merops > Merops nubicus. Next base: position 68,111 of record NW_008624946.1, on the reverse strand, counting down.
GCAGGTCACAGGAGTGGATTATTATATCTCATTTTGAGTAGCTGAATTACTGAGCACTGCTTGACTCCACAGGGATGCCAGGAGTGGGGGAAACATTGCTGGCTTTTGTGCCTCAGGTGCCTGAACTAAGCATGGATATCCAAAGGGTCTCAGTTTGATTCAAGTTAATACAGCCTTTGGGATTTTTTACTAAGTAAAATTACAATTGTAGGAAAGGAGCACATAGGTACTTGAAAAAGAGATATCAGGTATCAAATTCCCATTTGAAGAGTATAAATCTTTGGGCAAATAGGATAACTTTTTTTTTAAAAGGAACACTATCAAGCAGCATCCTAATACTATATTTAGTTTTCAGAAAAAGTATGTTCCGAGATTTTCATTTGCTGAGTGATCTGAACCTCTTGTCTGCAGCACAGTGACAGTCAGTGCTCTGTGAACAGCTCCAGGATCTAAGGACAGGTGTCTCTGTAATGCTGGGGGGGGGGCTCTGGAGCTGCAGTGCCCTTGGGATGAAATGATTAGCTGCTTTTAAGCTAAATCATAGTCCACAATGTCTCTTCCATCCTTCACCTTCTGAAGTGGAGGAGTTATGAAGTTTTTGGAGCATGTATGTGTAAATACTTAAAATGATCTGTCATAGGGACTTACAATTCTTTGTGTGGTTTCAAGCACACAAGGTGTATCTTCCTTCCTGTTTTAGGAAAGATGTGCTGTCAGGAAGATGGACTTATTCAGTCTACTAAGAAATGTCCTAGAAGTGAGACGAGCTGAAGAAGACATGCATCTTCTTTATACCATGCTGCTGGGGCTGACAGGCCTGGGAATGAGCTTTTTCAGGCATAGTTCTGCAGTGACTGTTGTGTACTCAGAGCAGGTCTTCATATATCATAGAATCATTGAAAGGCTTAGGTTGGAAGGGACCCTAGAGATCATCTAATCCAACCTCCCTGCCATGGGCAGGGACGCCTCTCAATTAGACTAGGTTTTTCAAGGCTTCATTCAAACTGGCTTTGAGCACCTCCAGGGAGGGGGCATCCACAACCTCTCTGGGCAATCTAGTCCAGAGTCTCACCACCCTTGTACTGAAGAACTTCTTCCTAAGATCTAGTCTAAACCTACTCTCCTTCAGTTTCAAACCATTTCCCCTTGTCCTGATGCTGCACCCTGTTGTGAAAAGTCACTCTCCAAGCTTCCTGTAGGTTCCCTTCAGGTATTGGAAGGCAGTTATAAGGTCCACCCGGAGTCTTCTCTTCTCCAGGCTGAACAATCCCAGTGTCCTCAGCCTATCCTCAGAACAGAGATTCTCCAGCCCCTGGATCATCTTCGTGGCCCTCCTCTGTACTTGTTCCAACAGATCTATGTCCCTTTTATAGTAAGGACACCAGAACTGGATGCAATATTTGAGGTGGGGTCTCATAAGAGCAGAATAAAGGGGGAGAATCACCTCTCTTTATTTGCTGGCCACACTCCTCTTGATGAATCCCAGGATGCAGTTGGCCTTCTGGGCTCCATGAGTGCACTGCTGGCACATGTTGAGCATCAATCAATGCCCCCAAGTCCTTCTCTTCAGGACTATTCTCAACCAGCTCTGTACCCAATTTGTAATTGTGCCTGGGATTGGCCCAACCCAGGTGCAGGTCCTTGCACTTGACTCGTTGACCCTCATGCAGTTTGCACTGACCCATTTCCCAAGCCTGCCAAAGTCCCAATATAGAGACTGTGGTCCCTGTATACATATGCAGGATGGATACAGACATACAGACCATGCACTGCGTGGTGGAAGAGGGGTGGGAATAAGGTGAAAACCTTTTGGCATGAGGGTGCCCGTTGGCAGTTGTGAATCACTGCACAGCTGTTGAGATGTCCTCTTCTATGCCCTGCATGGCACTGTTGGCAGGACAGGAGGCATCTGTTAAACAGACACATTTCCAAAACCATAGTGGATAATGTTATGGACTCCCTGTGTATCTTACCTTGTGGGTCTAGAGTATAACCTGGGCTTAAAGCTGCATCCCACTGGGCATGAGAGGTATAACACGACACTGGTCATGGTGCAGCACTGGGGATCTGAGGTGTTTCAGCTGGAGCACAGTCATCTTCCCTTTCTGACAGGAAAGTATCATGATGGAGAAAAGTGTGAAGAGGAAACCTTCAGACACCTTCTAACATGTGAAGAACTTCTTCAGGTCATTCTTTACTTCACTAGGTAAAGATGTTCTGATTTCTTGGGCTACATCTCAGTTCTGATCAGGGCAAAGGAAGGATGAGCTGTCTTTGTGTTTGTCATGAACCCAGTTGCTTGGATCCAGCTTGGGTGTTCCAGGCTGTAGCCCTGGCAGCTGGTTGATTACTGCCCGGATGAGACTGTGAAGCTTTCTGTACGATTGTCCTGTACCCTGGGTGTAAATACATGTTGCATGCTGCAGAAAGGACCAAAACATGGCATCAGGTCCTTAGGGAACCTCTGTCCTTAGGGGACTTCTCTTTAGAGACTTACCATGTCACTGAAATGATACTGTCCTCGATCAAATTTGGTCTTGTGTTGTAAGCAATAAATCAATGTGTATAGGCAAGTGTTGTGGTTTAACCTCAGCCAGCAACTGAACACCACACAGCTACTCGCTCACTCCTTCCCCCTCCCAGTGGGATGGGGATAAGGACTTTTAAAAAAGTCAGACTCATGGGTTGAGATAAGAACAGTTTAATACTAAAATATAATAATGAAAATAATCATAAAATATGATAATAATAATTGTAATGAAAAGGGCTATACACAAAAAAGAGAGAGATGGATAAAATGTAAGCAAAGACAAGTGATGCACAGTGCAATTGCTCACCACCTGCTGACCGATGCTCGAGCAGCAGCCCACCCCTCCTGGCCAGTTCCCCCCAGTTTACACACCGAGCATGACATGAAGAGTTGGTGTAGTGTAGGCAAAGCACAGGAAGGCCACCTCACTCCTCACTCCTAGCACTGCTCCTTGTTCTCCTGTGCTTCCAGTAGCCACTTTACTTAACAGCCCGCTAAAAATAATGTTTACTCCAGGCTCTGCATCCAGGAGTGCAGCTCTTCATGTAAGTCTTACTCTTCTGCCTTGTTACCCTGTTACGGTGCTTATGTTAGGGCAAGGCAATGGAAAATTGCCTTGAGTTCTGATTTAATTTCTTCCTCCCTCCCCCGCCTCTCTGCATTTGTTTGTGTAGGGCACTGAGAGATCTTTAATGAAAGTAATGGGGATACTGCAGAGAAAATAAAACCTTTTGGGGGAGATGTAGTCCTCAAAGTAAAGAATTACATTATGGAATCTGTGTTCCTCAAAGTAAAGTATCACAATAAGACAACAGGAGATAACACAGGGATGAGTTAAATTCTAAATAGATGAAACACCTCCTGACCTAGAATTTGGGAAAGGGGGGAGCAAAATCACCTGAGGGTAACCTAAAGTAAGACTTTTATCATAGTAAAAATCACACACCTAGGTGGAGATCTAACATACTAATATGAGACCACCTCAGTTTAACAAACTAGCCACTAATTAGAACATCTACAGGAGGGCATTATTTAGATGACCCAAATGTGACCAATAAACAAATATTGTGCAAATTTTCTTTGTTGTAAACTGTATAAAATCCTACAACACCTCTGAAGGTATGTGCTAGCTTTTCAAAATATCACCTAGCATCCTTTTCTGCACAAAAGTAGAATAAAACATATATCTTGACTCTGAGTATCAACTGGGTTGTGCACACTAGGTAAAGAACCCAGAACCAACAAAGGTGAGGCAGGATTTGTAAAAGGCATCTAAAAATCTCTGTAGGGAAGAGTTGCTGATGGCAGTGCCAGGAGGAGATGAGTACACAGCAGAAGCTCTGAGGCAATGGTTCTTTTTCCTTGTGCAGAGACAGAAGAGTCCTAGGAGGGCTGAGGATCCCGCGTTCCAGTTGGCAATAGCTGGTACAGACCCTGTGACATCACTTCTGTGCTAGATATCAGTGTCAACTTGCACACAGTGCTGGGCAAAACACGCTCAAACAGGAGGCGAGTGCCGTGTCCTGGCTGTTCTGCCCAGATGAATTAACTCTTCTTCCCAGGGCTGGTTTTTGTTACCTTACTTCAAAGAGCAGTTGATGCCTAGCTGCTGTAGCAAGTGGAGCCTTTTCTCCCAACCGAGGGAAGGCTGTGGGGTAGCTTTGCTTGCCAGATCACCACTGACTGCCATAGTCAAGCTGGGGCTTTGCTCCAAGGTGTCCAAGTGCATTTTTGGACTCACAGATACTTGCTGTTGTAAAACCCGTAACTCACCTTCGAGTGTGTTCTCTCCCACTGTTTGGGGCCACTGGTGGCACTGCAGCTGAATCACCAGAGAGTAAGTGAGCTTGTTTTCCAGACAACCATTCAGAAGCAGGCACTGGAGTTTGCATTCATTACCCACCAGTAAAAAGCTGCAAAAGGAAGGAAAAAAGGCCTAAAGCATGTAATTCTCACAGCACATGTGGGCACACCCTCATGCTCTGCCTCCAGCAGCCTGTGGTCTCCTCACCACGGAGCTGCTTCCCAAGGAACAGCTGAGCATGAATTTCACATTAGCCACATGCTTCATCATTTCTGCTCTTGGGAATGAGATCTGGAGAAAGCTACAGCTACAACAATGCAACGTTTGGGTCATTTAAGACACAGAAGAAAAACCCTGGCTCTCAGCATACAAAAGGACAGCTCACATGGCTCCTCTTCCCCTGCTTTGCATCCAGGTCCTTGTCGGGAAGGTCACATGCTGTGCTGCCAGCAGCTGACAGGCATTCCCAGATAGTTATTTGCCAGCTGCATCACTTGTCTCCTTTCAGTGCATCACAGCTGGGGAAGGAAGTTTCTCCACCTGTTTCCTTCCCTCCCTCCCACCCCCTTTACAAATGATGTTCTTGTTCCACCTTGCCTCTCCTTTCTACGGAAGTGATGAAAGTAGAACTCCAACTACTTATACTAATATATTCTATTTAGAGGCCATAAATCAGTATGAGTAACATCATTTTAATATGAATAAATATTGGAAATTGAAGGTTCCATTTGCTTTTTGCTCCTTTGTAGGAGTGGGGGACTTGCAGCACTTGTAGGGGTGCTATTTATTTACAGTATCTCCAGATAACATGATTTAACACATTCATGGGCATTCTTACACAGATTTCATCCATTTACACACACACAAGCACCAACACCAGTGGCAATGTAGTTTGACCAGGATCACTTGTGTATGACAGGTTGGGATGCCAGCGGTGACATCTCATCATACCCCTAAGGGCTTGTTCCTTGTGTTTCCGTGTATGCTCCTGTTCACACTGCAGTCACTGCCACCTCGATACTGCTGGCAAGGATCTCAACGTTGGGAACGGCTTCTGCCTTTCTCTGCTTCACACCTCACGTGGGCTGTGCTGGCAGGTGTTCACCTGCCTTGGCTTTCCACCCCCTGCTCTGTAGCAGTCCCAGTGGGGCAGGACTTGGCTCCCTGCTGCAGTGGCCATGCAGGGCACGACTGAAGCAGTACAGCACCATCGGGGGGTGCAGACAGTGTATGCCCTTCCCCAGCTGTCCCCCCACTCCCAGCTACACCCTGCACAGCTCAGCTGCTGGAGGCTCCCAGTGCCCTGCGAACTGCTGGGACAGGGACCCCAGACACCTCCAGCCTAAGCTGTGGAGCCCTTCCCAGCACTGCCCTGCTCTGGTGGGCAGTGGAAAGCTACCCGAGTGTTGTAAATCCTCTTTTCCCTCATAGAGGACTGAGGAAAGGGAGAAAGCTCACAGCCGATCCTTAGGACAAGACCTTTTATTCCTTAAAGTGTCACTACTAAGGGAATCAAGCTCTTGCCGTGCACAGCAGATAACCAGCCCTGCATCCTGCTCTCAGCCACACGATGGCAGAAGAACCAAAGCGCTTTTAAAATATCTACTGCAAACAGGTCAGGCACCTGCCTCTGGACCTGCTGGTGGAAAGTGTATCACCTCCTACGTGGCTAACCCAGACCCCACCAGGAATCCAGTCCAGCCAAGAGAAAGTGGCCAGCGGTGGCTGTGGCCTTGTGGCTTCTCCACAGGGAGCTTCATTGCTCTGTGCAGGAGGTCTCACATCATTCCATCACATAGCTCAAACATCACAGGAAACCCCTACTAGTCTCCATGCAGTCCAGTGACCACAAGGGCATGAAAAAAGAACTCAAACATTTTAAAACAGGAGTCAGCTGTAGATTCAATGGCACGATGCTCTGAGCCACCTGCCAGAACTAGACCTGCTTTGTGTGGGCTGGTGGATGGGTGACCTCCAGAGGTCCCTTCCAACCTGAGTTAGTCCATGGACCACTTTGTTCCAGACCACCCTCTGCAGGCAGTTCTGTTCCAGCATCTCTTCACACTCCTCTTTTTAGCAATGAGGCCTCAAGCAGGCTGCTTTTGAACTGGAGCAGTTGTAAGGGTCTCGTAGTAATCTCCTCACTGCACAGGAACTGCTTTAAACACCACTTGTAAACACTCCAGCTCATAGTTTGCAATGAAAACACTTTTCCCCTCAATCACCTTACCTCCTGTGTAAGATTTCTTACCACACAGGTAAGATATTCCAGAAGCACCAAACCAGCTTCAGTTGATGTCTTTCCAGGGTACAAGTTCTGCATTAAAGCCCTAAGTGCAGAGTAACAAGCCCTGCTTCCAGCTGTCATGACTTGAAAAATAAACCCATACTGCCCAATATCAGGTGGGAAAAATCCAAAAGGCTATAGATGAATACAACTCCACTAGCTCCCTTCACCAAAACCCATCATGAAACCCCTCAAAAAAGTGCCTTGCCATGGTTTTGCTCATTTGCATGTTATTCCAAAGACAAGATACTCTTTGGGCAGCCTGTCACCAGCCACATGGCAGAGAAGAAGCATAAACACGTGTCTCCAGGGCTGGTGGTGGAGCTGCTCCCCTTTTTCCTGCTGTGCTACAGCTATTTCACCTGAGGAGCAGAAGCACTGGCTGCATGAGAGGCTGCTGCTTGATGCAAAAGCCTGCATCACTTCCAACAACTGCAGGACACAGACACTATTTTGGAAAGGATCTGATGGACTCTCCTCAGTTCAGAAAAGTGCTTGTCAATTAAGGCACCCCCTGACATCATTCTCCTTTACGGTCCTGTTAGCACTGTGGGTACAATCAAGGGGGAAGCATGTGATGGGATGTACTTCTTTTTTTTTTTTTTTTTTGCTGCTTGTGCCACCTGGGGTCTCTGATCAGGGGAAGCTCTGTTTTAGGGTGAGATGCTTTAAGATGGATGATTCCCTCATAAAATATACATGAGTTAATTCAGCCACTACCAAATCCAAACTGAAAACTTACAAGATCTTTCACAATCAGCTTAGTTTATTTTCCTTCTTCTTTTGCAGCTTTGGTGATCCTATTCTATTCTATTCTATTCTATTCTATTCTATTAAGAGGTAGAGCAGTTGTAAACATGCTGATTATGTGTTTTCACATGCTCTTATCCACAGACAAGATGTTAAAAATCTTCAGTGTCTGACTACTTAGAGATGTCTTTGTGACCTCTTTGCCTGGGCTGAGCTTTGCAGTTTGTCATTTCTTTCCTCCATAATTTTTGCTCTGCCATAATGTAGTTGCCCCAGCAAATCTCCCTTTCTCCTCACACAGCCATGTCACTTCTGAAATACATCCTAACCTGCAGACTGGCTCGGCAGGGAAGACAACCTAGGACTCCTAGCACAACTACTGTCTTCTTATCACAGCAATGGTTAAAGTGCACCGCAGAAATACAGTTTCTTCTCCTTCTTTACAATTGTCTGAGATGAGTTCTATGAAAGAATGAGGAGGTATCAGCATTTATATTGCAACTGCATCATGTCAGCCTGGTCTCTGCTAAGATTTGGTAGCACATAGCAGCTATAAACTAGCATTTTTTATCTGATCTCTTAGATCATTTTCAGGCTGCAACAAAAGCCAGCTGCTCTCCAAGGGATGGGTCACCAGGACTTGAGGGGATAACCCCTCCAGCAGGGCAGGACCCCATTAGCCAGGACACATCCACTGGCTGGCTGGCCAGCCCCAAAGAGTGGTGGTAAATGGAGTTAAGTCCAGCTGGCAGCTGGTCACAAGTGGTGTTCTGCAGGGCTCAGTACTGGTTGAAGTGAGGTGAGGGTTGATCTCTTCTCCCAAACAAGTGCTAAGACCAGGGGAAACAGTCTCAGGTTGTGCCAGAGGAGGTACAGGTTAGCTATTAGGAAAAACTTCATAAAGAGGGTTATGAAGCACTGGAACAGGCTGCCCAGGGAAGTGGTGGAGTCACCATCCCTGACGGGATTTAAAAGACTTGTAGATGAGGTGTTTAGGGACATGGTTTAGTGATGGACTTGACAGTGCTAGATTCATAGCTGGACTTGATTTTAACGGTCTTTTCCAACTGAAATGATTCTATGACCCTGCCAACCCCAGTGAGGGAGCAGGGCAGACTAGGGAGGCAGTCAGGTTCAGCCAAGATCCTGTATCACCACACAAGTCCGTGGTGACAAGGCAGTTCCAAGGTCTAGTTTAGGAAGACTGTCCACAGCTCAGGATCAGTTTCAGCAAAAATATACAGCAAGGATGTCCACACAAGGCTGTGGTGGTGAGACAGATCCAATAGCCGTCTAGGACATGTATCCACAATTCAGGGTCCAAGGACAGCCAAAATATGGCTCTGGCTGTGCAAGAGGCCAACTTCCCTGCAAAGCAGCTCAAGCAGGTACCGAATATCCATGGCTCACATTTAAAGGGGCTCCTGAGTCCATGGGCAGGGTGTGGAGAGAAGGTCCCTGATGAGGCTGCTCAGGGCCATTTAGGCCTATTAGTGCCCTCAGGGCTCTGACGGTCATTGATCAAATTGAGTCACAGACCTGTTTTAACAAGGTGGTTTGGATTTTTCTTTTTAACCATTTAAACCAGAAAATTAACACCTGCAATTGGTGTAAATTAAGATTTTCTTCTGATTAACAGTGGCAATTAGCGGCTCTCTGCCTGCTGAAATGATCCACTAACAGCTCAGGTTAGAAATAGCAGAACTGCATCTTTGGTCCTTAATTCGATCCCACAGTTTTGAAGTATTCTAGACATCTGAAAGTGCACTGCCTCTTAAAAAATACAATAAAACATAAATTCATTTCTTTTTTACTTTCAAAAAATCAAAACAGAAGAGGGCTCACTTGAAATTAATTCCTTCCCCCAGACAAACTGTAGTCATCCCACCAGTGCTTCTCCTCCGCGTGGATCAGCTGGGCTGCCTCCTGCAAGCTGCCTTCGTTCTGCTGGAAAGAGAAGGAAATGAAGGCAGTGGGCAATAAATAAGAAACGAGGCTAAACTTTGTGCTGACGTTAGCAGCTATCACTCTAAACTCTGCTGCAGATGTCCAGCGTCAGGAATAGGTGATCTCTGGTAAGAGACTTCCTGGAGTATTTTCTTTAGACGAACCACATCACAGGCAGCAACTAAAAAAATGTTGGAGAAACTGGGGTTTGTTTGTTGTGGGCTGAGCAATGGATACCTGAAACTTTCCAAGAGAAATTACGTGCAATTTCATACAAATACATCCACCTGATTTTCTAGCACTTTTCTGACTTTCACAGAAGTTTGGCTTTGGAAAATCATCATGGGCAGCATTTGGGCCATCTAGTCTGACCTCCTGCATATAAAGGTTACAATTTTTTCCCCAGAAGTTAAATAAAGTAGATCTCAAAGATGTATTCCAAACAACGTCTATGAGCTCACCCAAGTACCTTTGACAATGTCCTTACTGGTAAGAAATGGCACCTTCACTGGAGGTAGCTGATTTCTGCTTCTAGCTGTTAAATCAGAGGGGAGGTGGAACGGTGTGCAGCAGGGAGCAGGTGAACTTAAGCCACAACAGCTTCTGGCTGTGAAAAGGACTATTTGTGCAACTGGCACATTTCACATTCATCTGATGCCAGGCTATTTGTGGGATCTCCCTACTATGAATTAAGGAGTAACAAATTGAGCTGTTGGTTAGACATTTATATCTTGGAGTAATGCCAGCATATAGTTGCTTACAAAATAAGCAAGTGACGTGCCTAGAGCCAGAAAAGGGAACCGAAGCTGAGAACTCTCTACATTTTAGAACCCTCTACGTTTTGAGAACACTTAAACTGGCAACACTGGGCATTCTGACAAGCAACACAATCCTCCTAAAGAGGACAGGCTTCTGTCAGACCCAAAACTGGCCTTATCCAGTCTTTAAAATTTAAACTTTCAAGGAGACCAGTAGGGCAGTATGTGTCCTTTTCATGCATGCATTTTTCATTCAGTAACTTGTTTTAAATAAAAAACTTTTCACAGGAAGATGTGAGGATCTGCCTGATGAAATACTGACTCTCCCAATTCATATGAGAATCTCAAGCATCATTCAACAGCTCTGAATTGACTACTGACCATCACAGCAAATGGATTTCCGCCTTAATCTTCAGTTCTTATCTGAATGATATTAATACACATTGTTTATCACTAATGAGCTTTAGAATATGATGTTAACAAAAGCAATTAAGACCCAGTGTAACTGTCTGCAAGACTGTGCTAGAGCTGAATATATGGCTAATGAATCACTTCCATAGCTCAATTTCAGATTTCTTACTGCAAATTGTACCTCAGATGAGTTAATCTCATCTTAGTGCCCGGGCTGTTGCCTTTATTTTTAACTTATGTGTGTGCAAGAGGTTGCTTACATAAGAAAGAAGCAGACAGGCCTTTTGAAGAGCTAGCCTAGGGTTTGTTGTTTTTTTTTTTATTTATTGTTCAGCAATAGCAGCTGCCTTCAAAGAGAAGTGTCATATTTAGACTACCTTTTCCCATACTAGGCATAAACTTCTCCTAAGGTATTTAAGTTTAGGAGAACAAAGCTGGACTCAGAGCACTGTTTAGCCAGGACTGCCAAACCCTGACTTCTTGTGCAGATAACCATGACAGCCAGATCAGGCACATCAAGGGGGTTTTTTTTGCCTGTATGAACCCCTGTTCAAGCAAAAGGATATCTCTCTCTAAAATCTTTGGTGAAGTGCTGGCTTCAGAGAAACTTTTACATGTCATTTGTGGCCACAAGAATTTAAAAGCTAGGACTGAGGTCAAAAAGCAAAGCAAAGTATATACTTATATACTATCCAGATTTTTTTTTGTTTGTGTTTTTTTGCACTGTTGCCCTGTTCTAGCATCTGAGGCATCCATTTCTTTAACGAACTATATTCAACTCTGAATCTTCAAGGTACTTTGGAGCTGACTCAGCCCTGAAAAGGAAACAAAAGATACTATTCGACAACAACATTCCCACAAATGAAGCTGAGAATTGCTGTAAGCTTCCAATTTAATTACTTGGTCCTATACTTGAAGCTAGACACTTCTTACTATTGACTGCCTCAGGAACCTGTTGGAGATGAAGCTTGGCTTGAAAGAGCTGAGCTTTTCCATGTTCTGGTATAGTGAATAATCCACTCATCTAGTATTGAAGGTGAGTGAAGAAAACCATAGGTATCAGACAACATGATCATATGATCTCATACTGCAAGAAATTGCTGAGGAAAGCCAATGTCTGTTTGAATTTGCCTTTGTCATGTATTTTGTCAAGAGGCTCAAAATCTGCCTAGAGGTGTTCTGTCAGCTCAAACTAAGATAAAGTTAACAGCCATGAAACTGTTTCTGTTCATACACTCAGTTTCTTGCTTTGCTGTAGATTATTATTATTGTACATCTGTGATTATTTCCTCAGAATAAACAGTCTTGCCACTAGGCTCCCCTGGCTGGCTTGGACTGTGCTGCACTGCTGTTTCTCTCAGCTCCATCTCTGGCTGGTGTTTTTAAAACATCCAGCTGAAATGGCAGTTGAAACATAGATCTTCAGCTAGCAAAGTGGAACACACTTAGCTGTTGTAGGAGAATCAGAATTTTTTTACCTGTCTACACTTTCAGATGTTATCATCACACCTACAAGCAGTCTCTGCATTTTGACAGTTTTGATTTCTGACTGATACTTAGTACCAAATTAGTCAGTAGCTTCTTTTTTATTTTTAAGTAGTTATCTAGCTAAGGACCAAGATCAAAGCAGCAAGAACATCATTTCATTGTGCTGACTTCAATTCAAGTGTCATTTTAATTTACAATCACTGAAGCAAAACCTCACCAAAAGCAAAGGAAATACTTCAGCAATTAGCCTGCCCCCAACTCAGTGCTGCAGGAGTCCCACTGCTACAGCAGCCGTGCTGCAGAGCTCTGGGATACCCCCAGCACCCTGCAATGCCTGCAGGCCCCAGGGCTTGTTTGCCCATTAAGATGGTGGGAAGAGAGTTTGAACCCCTTTACATATCACTACACCAGGCATGTCTGTATTTATTGATACTTTAGAAAGCACTGCTATCCGTTTGCAACACCTATTTTTTTCCAGATATCAGAAACTGAGCACCAAAACCCCCATGCCAGCCCTTGCCACTGGCAGGTGACCAGGTTTGCCAAAGGCAGGGGGAAGATGCTGCTCTGGAGCAGAGACTGTCCCCACAAAGTTAACCCCCCAAGTGACCAGTGGGCAGCCCCGTGTGAGGGGCAGCCTGCCCATCTGCCCCCAGCGCACACCCGCCCCTGCCCTGCCCAGGAGCTTTGTTCGGGGGCCGGTTCCCAGGGGGCCGGGGGGCAGCCGTGGGTGCTACATTAGGCACCTGCGGCTCATACAATGGGCTGTGGGTGCTCGGGGGAGAGACAGATTGATGTATTGTGTGCGGGGGAGGAGGGCTGTCACTGGAATCCATGTGAACCCGGGCTTTCGGGGCAGGGCAGATTGACAGCTTTTGTAGGTCGCAGCTCCCTTTCAAAGCTCTGCTTTATAGACAGTAGGTTAGGGGGCCCGGGCTTTCACTCCCATAGCTCCAATAGGGCAATCACCAGCACTGAGAATTTCTTCTCTCTCTCCCTCTCTCTCCCTCTCTCTCCTTCTTTTTTTTTTTTTTTTTTTCACCCCCCTTGTTATGCATTAAATGATTTCAGTGGAGGAATGTGCAGCATTAATTAGAATTGGTTAGTAGATACCAAGGGGAAAAGTTTCTTCACAACAACTATAGGAGGTGTCACTGCTACAAAGGCGGTTTTGTTTTCGCTCTCCCCCACATTATCAGTGCAATATGTAAGGTAGCGGTTCTTTTCATTGAAATTAAGTGGAAAGCTACTAAATCTTGTTTTATTCTCCAAAAAGAAAAAGGTCCTTAACACTTATCTTTTAACTTCTTTTATTTTGTGAGGTTAGTGTTTACTTTTGCTTTCAGTCCTCCCCATTAATCGGCCTGCAAAGATGTGTATCCAGTTTTGTGTATCATTTAGCTCTTACAATTATAGGCCAGTACAACTAATATATAAGGATTGTCTCCTGATTGAAGCAACAACGTTACCATTTAAAATCAAAGGCGGTCGTCTAGAAGGACACATTGAAATTCAGAAGTGTGGCTGGCTGTTCTCTGCAGGGATTTCCTAATTTCTTTCAGCTTTTTAAATAGAAGTAAAAGATGGACTTAAGCATATAAAGTACGAGCTTAGAAAAAAAAGCTCATTAATATATTTATGTACTTTTTTAACTTCACTCCTTAAAAACTTTTCCTATCAACAATGTGCAAACAAATATTAGCCTTGATAATGTGTAAATATTTCTTCTATCAAATGTACTCAACTACTTTATAAAAAATAATAGAAAAATAAACGTAAAAAATAAACCTGAAGTGAGTTTCAACGTATAACAACAGATACAATCCTAAGTGTTATGGCACAGGGTAATATTGCATTCTTTTTTTCTGTTAAGAAATTCTGTTGAGAATTATCAAATTATTACCACTATAAAGCATCATCTCTTAAGACATATAAAGCTAACTGCTGTCTCCAGAAGAAAATTACTAAGTCTCCATGCCCTTCAGATTCTCTTGCAACAAATTCACCTAAAATGTTACTATTTTGCCCACATTTTCAGTCAGCAAATGCCGTTAGTGTTCTCTGTACAAGGAAAAGTATAACTTTTGCTTGATCCCCCTGAGGGAGTGCTGGAAAGTGCAGCCACAGACAGAGCTGCTCTGGGCAGATCAGAGCAGGTATTTCCAGAGAGGCAGTGGTTCTCCTGCAGGGCAGGTACCAGTGCCTCATTTGTTGTCTGACTCGCAGACAATCTGATCTATGTGTTATGTAGTCAAAAACACAGCTTAAAAAATGTCCTTTGTTATTCAGTATATAGATTATAATGAGCTTGATTATATCTTACTGATAAATCAGGAGTTACTAGTGGGAGACATGGTGCTAGAGGGATTTTTAACATAGCTCAGAGCTGGCACAACAGCTTTAAGAGCTGAGTAACGATGAGCTAAACAGAGCCTGGGCAAAGGAAGGAGAAGAGCAATTTCTACTGACCATGAGATGCAATTTTCTAAGTAGAAATTTAACTGAGTAAAAAGCCAGCTTAAGTATTTCACCTTCTAGTTGATTGCCACCATGAACAGAAGGAACAAGGCTATTGAGCATCTGACCTTGTCTTGCAAGGAAATATCCTTTGGCTATGAAGAGTGAATTTCCACAGTGCAGTGGAGTCTCTTCCCTTCCACTTCCCTAAAAATGCTAGTTCAGGATCAGTGGCTGGGATGCAAGCTCTGGAGGCTGCACTGGGGCACCTAGTGCTCTATCAGCAAGAACTAATTAATCAATCAATCAGGTGCCCATGTCCAGAGGATCCTTGGTGGTCAAGCTGGTGTTGCTGCCTCAGACACAGAGCAGCACTTCTCCAAGGAGCTGAAGCCACTGCAGAGAGCAGTTTTGAAGCAAGGCCCAGCCCTGGGGCCAGTCAAGGAAGCCCAAAGCTCTCTCAGCAGCAGTCTGGGTCCCTGCACAGTGCTGGCACTGCGCAGCAGGACTGGCTCACTCGCTCCAGGGATGAAGTGATGGTACGTGGCTCACTGTAGCCAAGTTTTCCTGTGTCTTCTGCACTCTGGCCCAAGGGCAGTCTTTTTTCTTTTTTTTTTTTTTTGGACCACAGTACCTCTCTCAGAATTATGCATCCCTCATGCATGTAAATGAGAGAGGTCCAATTACACGCGAGGGAGAAAGGGTTTAATGAATCGTGAAAAAGCAAGGGTTGCATAGAAAAAGCTCAATCCCAGTGCCCCCTCATCCCCCCACTTGGAAACATGCGTTTCTCATTTTTGAGAGTGATGAGAGAATGCAGAGGAGTGAATGAGAGAAACCCACAGCTGAATGGATGCACTTGTTGGTGTTTATTACAGCCTGCACTTGAAATCCGTGAGACGCACTTTTAAAGAAAAATAGCTAAGCACAGAAGTTATGGTGCTCTACACAGCACAAACAAATGCAAGATGTTGTAACTAGATAACTATGTCAAAGTTCTCCCATTTGGAGTGCATTCCTCTTCTTGTCCTCCTTTCCTCTCTGTGTATACGTGAGGTCTAATATGAATTTAAAGGACAAAGAACAGGCAGAAGCTGGTTGTTATTTATAAGGTTCTGTAAAATATAGCCACAGGTTACACAGTCTAAACCATAGGACTAATTTCCATGCCTGGCTGACCCTGAAACTGGGTCTGGCTATTCCAGGTGCATGTGAACTAGACATCAAGGGATAGGATGAGCATTTTAAGGCAAACCATATCAAAGCAATGTTATTAACATCAAGTATGATTTTATATGACCAATTTAAAACAGACATTACCCAAAATGGATTTGTAGATATTCTGTGACTCTTTGCTTGTTTGTTTGTTTGTTTTTATTTTTTTTTTCTAGCAGATATAATGATTAGCTACTGTCTGTTGCTAAAATGACTTTGATATCTAAAGCTGTGGTGTAGGAAAAACTCCCAGTGCCCTCAATGGGAATTACACAGCATTCTAGTCCTGAGTTGTGAAAAGAAACAGATATAATAAACACTTGAGCATGAAGATGGTCTGTTTTCCATGTCAATGAAGAATCACAGGCACTGAGCAATTACCTAACTGAAATGTAGCAGAGCTACTGCCTGTTCAATACCTTTAAAATCTGGCCACAAAGCTTCCTCCTTTATTTGAGCATAGAAACACCTATGAAATTGCACATGGAAGTGATTTCTCATTAAAGTAGGATGCAACTAGAAAGAAGAATAGCTTCTAAAACAACAGCAATATGATAATTCCATGTGTGCACAAATTTACACAAGAGTATGAAAACCTTGTGGGATAACACCAAGCCTGCTCCAAGTTTTTACTAACTTGATCTAGACCCCTGCAGACAAAATGCATAAGGTGGCCAAGGCATAACTTCCAGCAGTAGTGAGTATTTCTCATTCCAGGCATGTGGAAGTGCACACGTTGTAGACCAATATTTCATATAGGTTCTTTAATTTTGTTTGAGTCATCACAGAATGACTCTGTCAGCCAGATAAATAAAACCTCACTCATAAACTAACATGATGGACAAAATGCCATCTGAGATATACAACCTTCAGAGACTCTTGAGGGCCTGTGCAAATCCCATGTAGGGTCAGCATAGTCTCCTTTGGTCACCCTTCTATGTCACCTTTGCTCAGTGTCATGAACATCTCCAGTACATCTCCAACTCCAGTACATCCTGTGCCTCTAGAGTTTCTGAGCACCATTCTGTCATGTTTTGCCTAGCTAGGAGTTTTGCTAGTTTCAGATGAGTGGCAGTAGAGATGCAAAGGGATCAGCAAGACTACGCTCCTTCTGGTGACAGTTCTTAATCTGGCTCGTCTTCATCATTAAACCACAAATGTCCTGATCATATGTGGGTCCATACAGTTACCCCCCAAAGCTGTCACCTACTTCATACAACTCTGCTTGTGGCACAGGAGCCTGGTGAAAATGCAAATTTTAGGTTGAGAGTTCAGAATCCCTTCTTTGCAATAATTCTCATCTGATTCCCTTCCCTTTGAACTGGTATCTTTGTATCCATTAGTAGAAAATAGCATCATATACAACTGTGTTAAGGAAGGTGGATAAGCAAAACATTTTTAGTTACTAATTTCACCAACAAGCAGCTAACGTGGTGTTAGCCTGTTTTCATGAAGGACTGAACATGTCTTGGGGTGGAAGGATTTTTAGTTTTTACGTTTGTTTTCAATGGGCATTTTGTTTTAAGTTATTTAGGGCAAATGCCTTCTTAATGCATTTTGGTGTTACCTTCTGTTTTGTAAAGTAGTGCAAAAGAACTGTTTTTTTTTAATACAATATAAAAGTAAAAAGAAATATCAGTACAAAATACCAAGTCATTCATGAGATCTCTTTTTGTATAATAACTTAGCAAACCAAGAATAGTAAAAAGCACAAAACCACATAAATGCTCTGTTCCCATACCAATGGTACACACCACTACCAGAAGAACCATTTTCTGCATTAAATCATACACCTGCAACCTTTATTTCTCATCAATTTTCTCCACATGACTGTTTCTCTTGTGCTTTTCCCACAGCACTATTTTCTCCCCTGCCCATGCATGGCAGATGCTTGGGGTGGTGGTCAGTTGGATTGGGACAGCTTTCGTGGGTCATAAATTTGACCTTCACCTCCTGGAAAGGTGATGGTACTAAGGTCTCTCCTCAGCAATAGAGTAGGAGGAGACCCAGGGGACTAAGCTCTTGCCACTAAAGTGCACATAATAGTTTGGACACTGCCAGACTCTCTAACCAAGCCCTTTTTGCTCCATTGACTTGCTAACTCAGTGGTCAGAGCATATACACCTTGCCTTGTCCATCAAACCTCCTGTTTGCTTCTGTGCATGACTTCTACCAAGAAAAGCACAGGCAGGTAAGCCAGAGGGGAATGCCACAATGTACAAACACCAAGAAGGGAAATAGCAAGGATCTAGCTCAGTTTTGGTCCACCACCTGTGGCACATCTGCCTGGAAGATTTAACTGCCTGTGTGTTATGTTTCCATTAATCAATTCTGATTTTTACAGCCCAGGATCTGACCGTCTGCACAAAAGCATTTGCTTTTCTTTCAATAGAAAATGTACTAAAAGACACTTTCAGGTTGTTGTAGGTTTTATTTTTAACGGGAAAGCATTAGGTAATTAAGGAAATCATGCACCATGCCATGTGGACACCTCCTGACAAATACAACTTTGGTGGCCATGACCCTGGCCAGAGAAAGGCTGTGATGTCACCTCATCCTCAAGTCCCAGTTTCACGGATAGTATCTCTGAAAGGAATTGTCTAAAGGAGATTGTTCCTTATGAAAAGTTCACATGATGGAGTCTGAAGAGCTTGTTTCAGCTGAAGCCCAGCGGGACAGAGCTGTTTGGAAAGAAGCATTCAGTGTATTCTGTTTTGCTGAAAGCTGTCACAGTGAACAAGTACTTAGCAAACAGCATGAACAAGGATTTGAACTAGAAAACTAGCAGGGCCTTGACAACATTGTAATAGTGGCCTTGTCTGTCCAGCGCCTGTACAATGGTGCATGGGGGCTTGAGAAGGAAAACAGGAGAACTAGATATTTTTATTTTTAATTTTTTTAAAGGTGACAGTTTATCATTACTCTGAACTCGTTTGTATTATTGTGGTTGCCCTTGGCATCAGCAGGAGGTGAAAGCACCCAGGGAAGAAGGGATGCAGGGCAGAGGCATGGTGCACGGCCCAAAGGGTGAACTGATTGATTAACTAAAAAGAAGTCAGTTTTTTTCCTATTGTCTTGTTTTGTAATGTTTTTGCTTCTGTTATGATGGACTGACTGTTTAAGCAGTTGCTTTTTACATCTCTAATCCATATTTAGCAATGAAAACAAGCTGTCTGAATCCCAGGCCAGAACTGAAAGAGAACCTGCCATTCAACACCTTTGAAAACAAGTTGTTTTCACCCAACCACTGGCCTGCTGACACCACACAGATACAGGAGACTAGCACCCATTAAAAACTCCCCTCCCTCTTCCCTGTCATACAAGAGATTATTGGGGGCAGCACAACAGAGATGCATCAAACAAGCAGGAAGACAGCATAAGATACACAAAAATTCCTCTTCTACTTTTACATGCTAAAACTATGTCCTTACTTCTAAATCAAACCCCCAACATGCTAACCATACCTTTTCAACATGATTATGACAGTTCTCCAGTCTATGACAAGAAGAGTTTCAAAAGCTGCAATAAATAACTTTTTATCTATCACTTCTAATAAGTTGTGCATTTTTCTAGACATGGAAAGTCCCTAACTGGTGTACTTTGCTACAGAGAACTAACAGTCCCTTCTTCCCTTGTCTTCTCAAAGAAATTCACAGAAAATCCCCATTTCTCTCTTCCCTTTACAAGGACAAAAGACTTGAAATGTTTAAGTGCATAGCCCAGAATAGCACCCACCTCATTCCTTATAGACCTCAACAGGCTCTGGATAAAAAACACTTTTTTAGTCTATAGAAAAACCTGATGATTTTATCAGATCCTGGGATATGTTCCTGGACCTGTCATTCATTGCCTTCAGAGTCTCTACCATGGCTGAAAACCTCTGCTAATGGCTGTGGAAGGAGCACAGGTGGAGGAAGGCAGAATGAAGAACACGATCCTACTGAAATGTAACCCTAGACAGGGATATTGCTTACCTAATTTCTATAAGAGGACTCAATCCTGGGATTCACTGATGACACATCCTCAGATCCTGGTAACTGTGTTACAAGTTTCTTATCACTGTAACAGTTTTCTCAGCAAAGCAAATGTCTTTTGCAAGGAGACCAGTTATGATAAGACTGTTCTCCCACTGATTTTCTTTTCACCTGTTCCCTGAAACAGATACCATGTTTTCATTATGTAAAAAAGAAGTTATCTTCCCCTCTTTTTCTTTGCTTTTCCAGCCTGTTTTCTCTCGTTTCAGGTATACTGCTGTGTAGAAGTTTGAAAGGCAAAGGACTAGGCTTTTTCAAAAATGCCAGCAAGAAAAAAACTCCCAGCCAGATGCCTACGCAAAATAGTTTTGTACAGAAGCAGAAGAGCTACCATTTCTCCAGCAGTGCCTTGCTCACCAGCTCTCAGCTCTCTCTGGTGGCATTTCTGCCACAGACACACTTCAGTCCATGAGAGACGGCAGTCCTTTGAACTCGGGTTCTCTATGGAAAAGCCACGTTGACTTGGCTAGAAAGGTAAAATCTTAGTCATTAATAATATCCTCTGGAAACTTTACCCATACTTATGCTGCACTGAAACAGCTACCAGCCCCCTGTGCTTTTTTTAGCCTTGAAGATACAGGCAGATGTACTCTCCACAGGCAGCTGTTGCCACAGTCCAGAAGTCACCACTCTCCAGCTGCTTGCTTGATTTGTGGAATGGTTTCTCTGACAGCCCTCAGACTCTCCAGACAAAACCTGGATGATTTAATTTAAACATTTTTAACAAGATAGCATAGGTTAGCCTGGAAAATTTTGCCTGAAGTGAGAAAATGTTCACATTATGCCCTCACCACAGGACTGAGGGTGAACTCCCCTACAGAAGTGACCTTCTTTTGCTGACTGTGTTTCCCCACAGACATTAGCATTACCATTAGCAGTATACATACAGGAAAGACTTCACCATCCCATTCCAAAGTACATAGGGAAAATAAGAGGTGGCTAACAACCAGAGCAATAAATAGATCAATGCATTCACTCACAGTACATGACAAAGCAAAGAAAGGAACAAGCTGAGCCAGAAACCAGATCATGGGGAAAGAAATAAGCCAGGTCATCAGTCCAATTCCAGTCACAGAGTGATTGCCAAGAAACAGCATCATTACACACTTAGTCCTCTCTCTGTCCTGGTTGTGATGTTGTCCTGCCATCACTGGGGACTCTACATGTACTGAACAGTCAGAGAATCCTTCTGATAACTAGAAACTATAGAATGCACTCACTACATAACTACACTTCCCCATTCACTGCAAGCAAAGCCAGCCTTGGTAGTGTTAACTTTGGAGGCAGGACATATGGTGTCAATTCTAAAGGCAGGGGACCTGGTGGTCATTTCCTATCTGGGTTTCACCCAAGGTTGGCCAGGCCTTGAGAGAGAACCAAGACGAAGGTCTCTCCTGCCTGGTTGTAGACATCATCCATATTTCAAACCCAGTTCAGGGGCTGGGCTTTAGACCACTTCAGACCTCCAGGTAGAAATGGTGACACTTCCAGCTGGGAGAGCTGCCTGTGGAAGATGACACCACTGCACACTGATTCTGAACAGCTGCAGAGGGGCAGGATGCAATCCTATCTGCCACTTCTGGCCCTCCACCTCTACAAGATCTCTGCTGTCATTTTCATGACTGCCTCTTGTCTCTAAATTTGCAAAACTATTTTGTTCCACCCGCACTGTTCCCTATAGCATTTGTAGCACTGCAAACAGGATGGCAGCTATAAATTTGTTGCTAAAGCTGTTACTGTCCCATCTGCCTGCTTAGAAAATAACAGTCAGCAGCAGGATTTTATGTCCTTGTATATCATGGGGGAAAGACATTTTTTTCTTCCATTCCACAGCCTCATAAATAAACGTTATTACTTGTCTTAAAGTTGTTCTCTTTCCAGGCTAGCCTATGTTTCACCCATGCACTGTTTGAAACTGTAAAATACAAAGCCCCTTTCATTCAGGGAGGGATATGTTCCTGCCAGGTCTCAGTGTTCTGAGGAATTTGTCAGATCCCTCAATAATCTGATCCTCTGCCTTTTGGCTCCAATGTTCAGAGTTGGCTCTTTGGTCTGAGTTGTCCCACAACAGGCTCTCCATCCCCTCCCATACCGTGCTTTCTTAGTGCCTGGTAACCATGTGTGAAGTCTGTGCACTTCAGCATTTCCTTCCCCAGCACAGCAGCCTGAGGAACTAGCAAGAGCAGTCGGTCTCTCCATCCTCCAGACAACACAGGCATATGCAGGGATGAAGGATTTCTATTTGCAGCATCCCATTTAAGTTTTCTGGTGCTTAGAGCACTGCAATAAATATACTGGGTTTGGTTCCCACAGCACAAAATGCCATCTGCAGGACTATGGGGGGCCAGCAGCAGTGCCAGGAAAAAGGAGAGGGGAGGTCATGGAAACGCCTAGACAGGGACTGGGAGGGGACCAGGTACAGCTGAGCTGCACTACTCTGAGTCCCCAGTTACTGTTAGTTCCCCTAGTTGGGGAATTCAACTGTCCATACTGGGCCTGGTGGCCAAAGATGAGATGTTCCCTACCCTCCAGGGCTGCTGCTTGGATACGAATTAAAAATTAGGAGAAGAAATCATTATGCACAATGCTAAGTAAAAAGTCCACTCCAGTAAGGTGGTAATAATGTCAGCCTGGGAGAGAAGGGACATGTCACCCTGTTTAGCTGTTCTAGCATCACTGTGGCTGGAGGGTATTGCCTCTCCAGATGGTTATTGGCCATCTGACTGACTTCCCTCGCAAGCTCTTGTTCCCTCTTCTAACCAAAATTAACAGATTCCACAGAAAAGGAATGTAATTTTAAAATCCCTGAGTTAATCAAATGTTTTAAAAATGCTTTGTCTGTGATACAGTGGATAACTTCGTCCTGGGTGTCAGTGTATTCACCTCAACAAGCTTACACTAGAGATGGATTTGCTTTGGTGCATTTGTCAATAAAATTCTAGATTAAAAAAGATCTTATATAAAGCTGGTCCCAGAAATAATTGCCAGTTAATCAGCCAATTAACTGACCCAATGAGTAGGAAAAAGGGAAGAGGGAGCAAGGGGAAAAACAAATCAGTCAAGGTATGGTAGAACGTAATTCTTTAGGACTTAATGTTAGAAACCTTTTCAAAGGGATTACAGCCTACCTTGACTCATTCCCCCTTCTTCTTTCCTTTCCCTCCTCTTCCCAATTTGTTATTGTTGGTTCCCCTAATTGGCTGATTAACTACTTATTACACACAGATCTGGAGGCATGCAAGATCCTGTTATCCACAGAACTTGGTTTCATCTAGTGAAGCAAGGCTAAATGCTGCAGAGCATCTGTACAGGCCA
This sequence comes from Merops nubicus, assembly GCF_000691845.1. Classification (NCBI taxonomy): domain Eukaryota; kingdom Metazoa; phylum Chordata; class Aves; order Coraciiformes; family Meropidae; genus Merops; species Merops nubicus. The sequence goes on along the minus strand of NW_008624946.1, from coordinate 45,115 downwards.
TTTTTCTCCTACCCTCTCTGATGGCTTAGAGTCAAGTAGCATTTGAGAAGATTCTTTTCTACATTAGTTTCTGGGTTTTTTTATTTCATTTTGTTTTGTTTTGTTTTGTTTTTTAATTTAACACTACAAAGAAAGAAATTTTTTTTTAAGAGTTTGTTATGCAAAAAAATTATTTCTAGCAATGGCATTTGTTCCCCTCAAACTAACCTATATACTATTCACTAATACATTATTAATACTACCAAGATATTTTAATGAATGAGCTGTTACAGTTGCTTGATGTTACAATAATAAGTAATGACAATAGAATTAACCTCTATTTTCTTTTGATAGTATTACCAGGCTGCTTTCTACCAGTAGCAATCCTTGGAGATGAGTCATAATGGTGAAAAGCACAAGCTGAGAAAGTTACCCTAATTTTCTCTCCTTGGAGCTCTGTGGGGGAAAAGAGCAAAGTTCCCCCTTCCAGTTGTTGGCTTCACTTAAGATTTATAGTAGGTCAAAAGGGAGTTATCAGTCTGTTCTGGTCTGTCCTGAAATCAGACAACCAAGGAGGAATCAAAAATTACTCTCTGAAGATTCAATAAGAAGTTCTGCTGTTCATTCAACATAAAGCAAAACTTATAGCATCTCCTTAATGTATCTTTGCTAGCATCGTGTAGGCACAGATGGAGCTGCTACCCTTAAAACCATGACATCATATCTAGATAGGGTATTAGGTTTGACCTCTGTGAGTATGGCTGCACATGCACAGGTTATTTTCCAAAGCAGGTGGATTACTTTGGTCACTCAGCCTCCTGTGTAAATAATATTCTTTTACTCTCCTCATTGTCTGAGCAGAAGGACCCTGTGCAAAGCAGCAACCCCTCTCAGCGTGATTATCCAGGGAGATGGACAACAGAATGGGTCTGTATTGCATAAACCTCTCTTAATTCCACTTCTCTCCTTCAGCTTCCAAAGGTAGTTTGGGATTTTAGTTCAGTTTACTGTTTGTAATAATTTATTCTTCATACCCTTCTTCTCCTTTAGCAAAAGGGTCGGCTGAACCTGGGCAGTCCATCCTCAACTGCATGTAAACCACAATCTGATTAGGAAGTGATATATTCATCTCTAACTCCTGCATAAAAGTTATTCAAGTATTTTGACAAAATAAGTGCTGTTTACTTTATACGTTTTCTGGTGATTCTAAAGATTTCTGCAAACCTAAAGGATCTCATGGAATTTACAGGCTTGTGGCTTAGCTATTGAAAGTATAAAAGCATGCTAAATTAAGTTGATTTGCCTGTGAAAGAAACACGTCCATTATTCATGTCAGGGCCCTGTCACATCAAATTGAGAGAGTGAAGAAACCCCTTTTTTATCAACGTTTAGAAGCAAGGAAAAAAAACAACCATTCAGGGACTAAATTTCAATTGGGAGAAAGTCAGTCTCAAAGCAAGGTTAAAAAAAAAAAAAAAGAGTTGAGGACATGTCTAATGTTGGAAATCAGCAAAGGGTGGGTTGATTTAACTTTGGCTGGAATCTTTCAAACAGAAAGCCAGGACGAAACTTAAAGCAACAAGTAGTACACACAGTCTCAATGCTTCCCATGTAAACTTGTCCAAAGGAGTTAAACTAATTCAGATTTAAGTTTCTTTTAAATCCCATTTTTCTTGGATGCTTCAAAATAGAGATAAAAATCTCTAAACAGGTAAAACATTACATTTGTGTAGTACCAATATTTTTATCTACTGTTTGTTACATGATTTAATTCTTATTAACAGACAACACATAGGCTTTTTTTTTTTAAAGTTTGATTAGCTAACAAAAACAAGGATTGTTTTAGCTATGGTTGTTCTATGGCTATTTATTTGTGTGACAGGGGGGCTGACAGGATTAAAAATACTCAGGATTGTTTCCTATGCACTGTAAGACACGTATTACTTCGTGTAGCCAGAAAATCTTGTCTGATCTTTTTATGACATAGTGTGATAGGCAAAATACATACATACCAGCTTTTGAATAAAAAAAAAAAAAATCCTTTACAGTCTACTAAATGATTCCAATATACATGGAGTTAAATGAGAAACTCTAAAGTGAATTGTTTTATTCACTGAAATTCTTCTCATTGCCTGATGATAATTTCTTATATGGCTTGCTTATTTAGCAAAACAAAAAGCTTACAGCTCCTTCTCGCTATGGTTGGTTTTTATAAGCTTAAAACCAGCGTGTCAAGCTTAAATCCAGATTACTTTAGACTGGACACCTTAGAGATATACTTTAAAAGAAGTTCAGTATTTATGTCGCTGACATTATTATACTGTACAAAGGGTTATTCAGCAGCTTGTTTGCCTTAAATCATGGTTCTGGTTACAGAGCCTATACATCATTTCTGCATGAGATTTGTTTTCCTACCTTTTGTTTCTCCCTAGCCTCAGAGCCTTTGGGTTAATATCTTTTCTGCTTTAAAGCTTTTATCTGAAAGACACTTTACCACCTCAGCCAGGCACTCTCTCATGCTTCCTACCTTCAAAGTCTCAAGCTGGGAAAGCAAATCTAAGTCCCAAATGGTGGACTCTGTGGCTTCTATAGGACCCTCCACTAAAGTTAAGTTCTTGTCTTTAATTGAAAATTGGAGCCAGTGTAAATAGGAGTTAGTGTGCAACAAGCTTGCCACAAAAGGAATTACCTCGTGGAGTGGTTGCATTGGGGTAAACAGAGGGGATAAAAAAAAAAAAAGAAATAAAAAGAGAAAGGAAAAAAACACCAAGGGTAAAAGAGAGAGGCATTGTACTGTGGAGGTAGCGTCAAGACAAGGATTAATGGCCAAACGAATTGTGTTTTGTGTGCTTTCAGCAACATTACAATCTTCCAAAAGGAAGTGTTACTAATAAGCAGGCCAGTAAAGAAATGTTAGTGGATTAAGACAAATGGAAAAATCAGTCCCTGTAAATAACAGAAGATTTTTATTCTGTAAAGGCCAAGTAAAATGTTGCTGGTGTGTTTATTTTTAGTTTGTTTTACATTTGGGTCAATTAATGAAGTTTGTTATTTTACAGAGTTGACAAGTGTTAGGAAGAGATACATAATACCACACAAATGACATTGTCTGCCAAATTCAGTTACTGCTATGTACCCAAAATTTACTTGTTGCCTAGTGGGTAAGGAGAGGCCCAGGCTGCATTTCACTGTTGGTGTATAATACAGAGCCAATGGGGAAATCCTGTCTGCTCTGCTGGAAGCACTCCAGGCCCTAACAGACCAGAACAAGGAGAGGAGTAGTGGTGGAAAGGAGGACAGGATCCCTTTTTGATGTTCAAACTTCTGCTGCCCTGGGGTTAGAATGCTCATACAGGCTCACACAACATCATCAGATCTTTGCAGTTACTCTGAAAGACACAGCAAGAGGAAGTGAGGAGAACCAACAGTGTTCCCCTTCTCCTCTCTCCCACTCTCAAGCATGTGGGTGAGTTGGGGTTCTTTTCTTGTTGGACTCCCTGAACTGGCCCAGTGAACGCTCAGACAAGCACCAAAATTGGCAGAAGGGAGCAGAGGAGAGAACATAATATCTTCCTTTCCAGTGGGGGGAGACAGTTTAGTAGCTCAGCTGAATAATGAAACGACACCCTGAGATTTATAAACCTGGGCTCAGTTCATGGTTCCTTTGCCAACCTCCCGAGTCAATCTGGGTATGTCACGATATCACAGTGGTAGGATTCCCTGCCCACGAAATAGAAAGAATAACTCTTATCTTCCAGATTCCTGACCTATAATCCCAAGCACAGTATGGACACTGTCTTCATGGGAATCCTTTCAGCAACTGTGGTACATTTTTTTATTGATATTATTACTTAAGCAAACATACTGACCTCTATTGCGCCGTGAGTGATTGCTTGTGCCATGCGTCACATCACTCCGTAACAGTGCAAAGTCTTCAGCCAGGGACACTCTGGATATTCTGAAAAGTAACAGTGTGGTATCAGGCAATGAGACTGTTCCATTGGTATCAATGCACCTACTGTTGGCTTTGTTGTTTGTTTGTTTGTTTAAATAATTCATAGTTACTCATATTCAAAATGCAGTTTTGAATGGAAACCAATGAGTCTAAAAAAAATAGTGGGAGTATAATTGAGCCTGTTAATATATAATGCAGAATTACAGGAATCTCTTAACAGAATTTAGTAAAATATACTTCACAACATTTTTTTTTTCAAGTTATGTAACCTATTTTTTAAAAAAAAAAAAAGAATTTGTGAATTTAAGAGCACTGCTGGTACAAAACATAAACATCTGTTTTAAAACAGGAAATTGCATTTGTTTCTACTCACTTTTCAGTGGCTTACAAGTTATATTGATTCAAAACTGTTTCCAAAATTTCTGCAGCATGCATCCATTGGATACATCTGTGAGAAACAGAACTGATTAAAAATCCAAAATATAACCTAACTTTCCAAATAAACTAATTCTAAATTGGCATTATTTTTGAGAGTTCTAAAAATTATTCAGCCACTAATTCACAAAGTTCTCTTTAAGATTTTTTCCTCTTGGACTTTAATATTCGCATACTTTTAAACTTTTTTTTTTTTTTTTTTCTGTCATGGGAAATAAAAGAATTTGTGCATGGTATGAAGCTCTCTCCATGTGTACACAAACACAGATGCCATGCCTTTTAAACTTGAATCAAAATGAACACAGAGAAAGAAAACACGTAGCTTGAGACATTGCCCATTATTATTCTGCTTACAGTACACATTTGGGAAGTTTTCACGTTCATAACTCAATGTCTCCAGTGCACCATACCTCTTAAAGATAGGCAAGTTCATTTCAACATTTATCTGCTCTTTTCTACTCAGTAGTTTGAGTGTTTTTCCGCCTGATGGTTAGAATGAATTGGATATTTTGAACTCATCCATCAGATTTGGAAATGATCCCTGAATTGATGAGAGTGTTTAACAGTTAATTGAACATTTCTGTTGTGAACTTTCTTTGTTTCAAAGTGCGAAAATACTGTGCCCAAGAACACGGAAGAAGAAGACGGGATCTATGACATGTTCTTGCACCACAAATACTTTTTCATTCTGTAGGGAGCAGCAGGCACTTTAACAATGGGGGCATCACTCTGCTCTTACTCTTGGATATCACAAGGAACAGTGATAGAAAAGATCACGGAACCTGAGGGCTCCCACATTCTGTAGCAGGAAATAATTCCACATTTTTCAAATTCATGTTTTATTTATGCTCATTTCAAACAGGTTGACTTCCCTAAACATACAGTTCCATCGTGTGACTGCTGCCCATGCCCATGTGGGACCCATGTTCCTAACAGCAGCCTCAGACATTGGCCTGCCTGGGTGACACATGCAGTGTGGCTTGTTTTGTTGCACTGGTAAATAGCTCATTATAGGCAAATACAGATATAATACATTCTGTAGCCAGCAAGGCTTTCCAAATGAACCTGATGATGCTGGTAAGTATTTAGTTGCTTTTTAATCTTAATGTAATTTTTATACCCCACAGTTTTAGACATTTAGTGTCTTTCACCATCTTGAACCTGCAACCAAGGAAACAACGAAGGAATCTGGACTTTCTGTCCATCCTTGATAGTAATTAATAGTAAATAAAAACTTCATCTTTCAGATTTTCTGCTCCATTATAGCATTTCAGCTAAAAAGAAATTATTTTTCTAGATTGTGTAACTTCAACAAATGTCTTTTTTATACTTCACCTTTCACTTTTTTTACAGACTTCTATACAATTCTTCAAGAATATGACTTGAATGTCTTCATTTGTCTATGGTAAACCCTTAACCTGGCGTCACTGTTTCCTATCATCTCTGGCACCCAGCAGGACAACAGCAGCGTGTCCCACCTCCTAGAGCATTCCCATCAGACTCCACTGCCTCTTAACGAGGACCTCAGGAAAGCGCTTTCCTCCCCATGCCTCTCTCAGACCATGATGCTTTTCCAATGCAGAGCTGCCTGCTTTGCTTCACTGACAAGCCTAATTCCCTAATTCCTCTTGACCAGCTTCCTTATTTAGTAGCTTTCTTTTTTTCCCAGCACCAAGATCTCTGTGCTAGATGGTTAATTAACTCTCCTCCCAGGTTTTCCAGGCTCCTGTGGTGCCAGACATGTGGCCTCAGTCCTGCAGATCTACCTAAGTAGTCACATCCCCCAGTCCTATGAGGTGGAGGTCTGGCCTCAATTTCCTTTGGAAGACTTAAAAAAAAAAAATATTTCTTTCTAAACAATATTTCTCCCCTGTGGAAATGTGGGGAACTGCTGAACATGGACTTTATATTTCCAGGGAGAATAACATTTTTTTTAGCATAAATTCTAATTCAGAACAAACTCTGCTCAGTGCCAGCTTGGTAAAAGCGCTTGGCCCAGGGCTTGCCATGCATTTAAACCAGTGTTAGCAGCCACATCCCTCTCTCCATCCTGGGTTTCTTGTTCCTCCTTCATGTATGTGCCTATGCCATGACTGCACAGGCACCTGCAATGAACCAAGCCGGGAAATGGATCCAGCTGAAAAAGGATCATTTAAAAAATTTTGCTGGGCCACTTTTCAGCCAGTCTCAGTTGATGATGTGGCTTACAAGCATCACAGCCAGAAAAGAGGTGGAAATCAGCAGCAGGGGCAAGGGGTTGCTCTTCTGCAGGAGTCACCAGTGCATGTGCATGGAGCAGTCACCTCAGGATCAGGGGAAAGCCCTGCATCCTCAGAGGTAACCATGCTGTTACATCCCTCATGTGCCTTCATCTCAGACACTGCAAACACCAGTTAGAACAGACATATCGCAGGAACACTGCTAGCAATTTGGAAATCATACACATGCAAACTGAGTCATTCCCAGGCTCTGGAGAGCCTGCCATTGCAAAGATCTAGCAATGTTAATGAATATTCTGATGCAATGCACGCAAGTAAGCGTGCACAGCTCACCAGAAGAAGCACAGTCCTAGAGAAATTAAAATCTGGTCACTGCAGCATATCCCTGCTTACAAAACACCCCTTGGACAGCGCCAGACCAATTCCCAATACATTACCAATGGAAACAGACCCATGGAAATAGGTGGGGATAGTTTTGAGGGGATTAAGTTCTGTGGTAGAGAATTTCTGTGAGTTTGAAACACAACCACTCTCTTTATTGTACTGCAGTCAGCTCTATTTGGCTGTGCTGTATGACTCTCCAGGAGTTAGGCATTTTTTAAAGTACACAAAACCATCTCTTTTTTTATTATCTGTCGTGTTTCCTGTTTCTAACCTCTGCCACGAGCAGCACTGCCCTAAGTTCCCCTCCTAGTGCTGGGCTCGGATAACTTGGCAGTTACCTTCTGCTCCCTCTGCTGCACAAGCAGCAGAAAAGCAAGGACGGAGGCTTGCTTCTGTCTGCATGAACTGTTCTCTTATCCTCCAGCATGCGGGGTCGCTTGTGCCATCCCTCTAGCTGTCTCATGTTTCTGTACGTATGATGCTGCAGAGAACTGTCTGGGGATATTCAGCCAGGATTTGATAAAATCATTAGAAATGTCATATAAAATGTTGCACATTTCATGTCTTATGTGCAAGCCCCTGGTTTGAATACATATATAAGCAGCACAGAGAGCTTTAGTCTAACCAAGATTGTTGGCTGAATGTAAGTTATCAACACGGAAAGGTGCTTTTAAACTAATTTGTAGTGGAAATCTTGGGAATCATATCTCCAGCTTCAGCAGGGTGAAGATGAGGAGCACTTTGGAAAAACTTTGCCCAGTGAAGTCTGACTGTCTTACACAGCCTCATCCTTGCTGCTTTATGCCCACTCTGGCTTATGCCTGAAAGAGGGAACTCCTCTGACCTTTGAATGCTCTCCAGCCCTTCAACACACTGGGCCTTTAAATGTGAGCTGTGCCTTTCATAACACCAACAGCAACTCTAATGAGTCTCAAGGAAGTAGCAAAAGCCAAGATGCCAAGTTCCTTAGGCTGGAAGCGACAAAGCAAAGGAAAGGCAGAGTGGGAGGGAGTTTCTAATCAATTAGATCTACTGAAGTGATGCAGCTGCAAAAAAAGTTGAAGGTGAGCCCAGGACTCAACTAAGGAGGGTTTGCTGGCTGTAGAGTGGTACTGACACCACCACACATGATGCCACGGAGATCTCAGCCGATATAACCATGTCCAGTTCTCTTTATCAAAGTGGGATCTAACTGAAATCCAGTGCAAAGAATTGTTTTTAATAGATTTATGCAAAGAGATTAAAAGAACATCTTGTGGATTACAACTGAATTGAGGTACAAGTTGTTTTATAAAGAGACATCGTGGGTAAAAACAAGAGACACCAAAGGCTACTTCAGCTGAAAGACAATCTGACACAAAATCAAATTAACTGCTTGTGAAGAATAGCAGGGCATAGGGAGCTAGCACTCCATGGCCAGAGAAGCACCCTTACTGTTGTGAGAATTCATTTTTTCTTTTTTTCTGGCCCTGGGAGTTTTTACTGCTTTCTGCCCTGTGGCACAGCTTTGGTTGGAGCACTAAAGAAGAGCCTCATCCAGAACAGCCTCTGGGCACAAATACATTTGAAATATGTCAGGATGAGGACCAGTTAAACCCAATTATTACATCTGTGGTAAAGGTTGTGGCCGTAAGCCAGTGATCATATGCAATGACATCAACATTTTACAGCAGGTTTAAAACAACAGTCTGCACCACGGAACCTAAAAAGACAGCATGGTGCTGGTCAGCATTCTTCACCATCAGGGAGTCAGAAGCGTGCAGCATCACAAAGGCAGAGCTTCTCACACAGCATTGCTGGGAAGGGACACAGGTATCATCAGCCTTAAGTTTAATCTCAACTCAAAATGAAAGGAAAGCAAAAAGAAACAATTCTTTACCTGTTCATTATTATTTGTGAAACTGTAAATGGGGAAGTCCAAGATGATGATTCACTTATGGCATTGTCAGTATTGACATTCAAATATCATGAATTCCACCATGAGGCTGACTAAAAATTAATTCTTTCAAAGACTGTTTATATAAATTATATTTTCTTTTCATAAAAATATATTTTTTTTGCATCTGACTATATAAAATATCTGCATGTATTTTGGTAAAAGGTCCAGTTTCTCTTTGCAACTGTGAATTGCTTTTAAAATAATCTCCACATTATAGAAACACAAGGTTCTTGGCAAATGTCTTGATTTCACAAGCCAGTTAACTCCTGAAAGTAAACGGTAATTCCCAAATTAAAACACGTTTCATACTGTATTGAATCTGGATACATTTTGTGAGCTAGTGAGGCTAAAAAAATACATAATAAAAAAAATCAATATAATAATTAAAATTATGAGCTTTTCATAACCAGGAGTGAGGTCAGATGCTTTTAACTCCAACAGTTTTTCTGCTATCAGGCCTAGAGCAGGGTGTAGATAGCGAGCAGGCGGTGTTTGAAAGGCTGCCTGCTAAATATATTCCTCGTGCTGCTCATCCTGCCACCCAACACAAGATACTGATGGGCAGTTATGGCACAGTGGATGTGGGAATAAAGGACATGGGCACGTATCCCACAGCTGCTAAAATGACATAGCTTCAAGCACTGTAAATATTGGTCCCACCTCCAGTGTTTTAATAGGCTGTTAAAGGTACTGATTACACAACAGATTACTTCAGACATCCTTGAGATTCATATCATCTAACAAGATATGAGGCGCTGAAGGGGAGGAGGGGCAGGGTTTACACAGTGATGGCTGCTCTGCAGGGGCTATTCAGAGATCTGATGACATAAAGATGTAAAGTGGCTTTACAGACCTTTCAATGAGAGCCTCAAAAGGTATTCTGTATCTTTATGCATATACAAATATTTACAGATCTTTTAAAGATCAAGACTGTAGTTATCAGTTTCTGTGCTGTATATTGGCATTATCCAGTGTGACCTGAGGAAAGCCCATGCTCTGCAATGGTATGTTCAGCTCTGCTGGATCTCCATAGAGTGGGCCTGGAATGCACTGGTGAACAATACCCAGGACTGCACAGAGCAAAGAATGAAGGGCAGCAGAGTTTGATAACCACCTTAAAGCACTACCAACATCTGTTCAGTCTAAAGACAACACTATCTCCAGGAATTAACCTTCTGAACCACTTAATCATTAACCTCAGCAGAGAGAAAGTTAGACAACAAGAGCCTATTTGTCAGTAGCCCCTCAGAGAGATGCAGTGAGCAATATTTTACTGAGAACAGCGTGAGAAGGGCTTGCACAGCTTTATAAATTTTAAACACAGAATATATTTGTGTGGGAAACAAGGAGACAATGGATGTAAATAAACAGCTGATCCTACCTTGAAGACTTCATTCATTTATCCTGTTTAAAGTGGCTTGACTGATTTGTCTTGCATTGTTTAGCAACATTTCCTCTGCAGAAGTATAGACGCTTCAGTTCTTACTCAGAAATGTTCCTGGTTGTGAAAAGATTTAACAAACGGATAGGATGTTAAAATTTTAAACTTGCACCTATAGCTGCAGTTCTTCTAATGAAACAAATTGGGGATTATACCTTTAGAGCTAGAGAAGCAAAGTGCTTTTGTTTAATAATAATTTGTCTGTATATACTGCTTGATGTGTGAGGTCATCCATTAAGTTATTCTGCTATAACCTGGCCAAATGCCTTCCCTTCACACAATTACAGCTGTCACAGTTTCTTTTTGGAAAACAAAATCAAAACCAAGAAAGAAAGGCTTTGTTTTTTCCAAGTACAGTGACCAAAATTTGTAGTAAAACTGCACTGTGGTATGTTGGGGCTGAGAGTTTATTTCTTTGGACCTGTGTAATGATTTACCAAGGAGGTGTAAAACATTGCCACATAAGAATGACGCTGTTTAACACCCACTTTGCACCAATCTCTGTGGCCACACAAGGTGTAGGACAATGCATAATGAGGGCCCATATGTCTGCTTAGATATTGAAGGGAGCAAAAAGAAGCAGGGGAGGGGGGGTGGAGAAAATGGTTGGGAAGATGACTGAAGGGCTGCAAATAGCAATCTACTCCAAGCCAGGAGTTATATGATAATAAAATTGGGTTATCTTGGGCATAACCGAAGGTCTCAACCCATCAGTGCAGGGAACAGGAAGAAAGATGCAAAGGAAAACACACTTGATTAAAGTATATTATATTGTCTGGGTGACAGGCTTGTCCCAACTGTCCACATGGGGAGCTCCTATCTATAACTACTTAAAATTACATACTTAAAAGAGAATTATGATCTCTCTGGTGAGGGAAAAAAAGAATAGTCTAACGCTAAGGGATGAAAAAGGAAGATCTCAGTCATCTGCTATTTTTTTCTATGTTAGCTTTCTGTTGGTCAACAAACTGAACTAACTCAATGCAGAGTCTCATGTACATCAGAGCCAGCACAAGGGCCGCATCACACAGCCAGGGACAGTGACCCACTCTTTCATGCAGCAGCAAGACCTAAAATTAGCTCAAACCACAATGTATAAATCCATCTTTATGTATTTGCTTACAAAGGAGATCAGTTACTTCAGTGAAAAAGATCAATAAGGCTTCATTTTTCTATAAATGGTGCAGTATTAACACCCTTGGTAGAAAAGCCATGGTAGCATGGGCATAGAAGCTGAATTACCAGCTCAGATTAGGGGTCAGACTGAAGAAAGCGTGGACTATACCTGACCTGGAAGCACCTTTCCTGTCTGTCTTCCCTTACCTGCACCTGTCCCAACATAAGAGAGAGACAGCCCAACAGTAATCTACATATTACATTAGGTATGAATTATGTCCTCCCGCTCACCTGACCTTAATGCTTTCAATGTGATGAGTGGTGTGCTAACAAAACCCAAACAAACACACAAACAAAACACATAATTACTTATTTTTAAATCAGTAAAAACTAAAATGTTTTCTCCCTAAAGACGGTCACATTTACAAACACACTGGGAAGATGCTCCTTTAGTCAAGACATCTTAAGGAAATGTTCCTCAAACAATTTATTTCTCCAACAGGATTATTTATCATAGTCTATACTCCCACTAATTGATTTCTCAGGGTTTATCATGGTAATTTAATCCTTACTGTTGGTGCTCTTCAGAGACTGAGCTGCATAACTGTTTTTTAAACCACTGTCTGCTGAGAAGACTAAACTGGAGCAGCAGACAAGGCACTCTCCTTTCACTTGGGTCACTGAGCTCATTAATGTGGGTAATTAATTGGAGCTTTGTAGTCTTCCCTTTATACACCACCAACAAGCAAGTCACAGTAGCTGTACTACCCCCCCTTCACCTAGGCACTCTTGCACAGACACCTGCTGCTCATAATTAAGATCCATTGCTCAAATTTACATATCCTGATTTCTATTAGTCAGCTCCTAGAGACAAAGGAAAGCATTTACTGCAGGGAAATGACAGCTCAAATTATGCTTCTCGTGTATGGCTTGCCTGGGCAGCTGCTTGTGCTAAAGGGCCCTGACATGAAACACCAGTGTTTCTATTTAAAAAGTATATGTTTGGATTGAATTTAAAGAAAAGCACATGGTGATCTCCCCCTTAGGGGGATAATAGTCTTTTCATTAGAAAACAAGTGCCAAAAGATGCCATAAACTTCATGGCAGGCTTTGTTAAAACAGTTGAGCAGTGAACTTTCAGAGTCCCCTCTTCTACCACTGAACTGCCTGTTCAAGTGCGTGCGGCTGGCCTAGGCAGAGCACCCATCTCACAAACCACACTGTGAAGACCTTACCCTCAGCTCACCTGTGAAGAGGAGGCTGACCCTTGCATCCACAACTCAGCAAGACACAGGAGAGAGCTACTATGAAGTGAGTTGACAGTCTTTGAAAATACAGTAAAAAACACCAGGTATTGCTCTACAGAACATGCAGCGTGTTTAGCTCCCACTGGTTCTTCAGAGGGAGGTGACTTTTCACATGCCCACCCTTATTGCACCTGTAACATCAGCTACCATCTGTTCCTCAGCTTTTTTAGTGATGCTGATAGCCAGAATGAGTCTCCTGGTAATAGCTTAAGCTGTTCCTCTATACATTTTTCCTCCAGGTTTCTTAGGTTCCTGCAGTGCCCCAGGGAAAGATTCAGCTTTCACTAGGAGCCTTTTAGAGTCTTCACTGGGTTTAAATCAGTCATTCAGATGATTAAAATTATTCTAAATCTGATTAATGCACATACCAAATGGGGGCTAACCCAGAAGAGCTATGAGGGAGAACTTCAGTGGCAGTGGTACTTGGACTTACAGCTTTCTTTGGTTTATTTCCAAACCTGGAATTCACATTCAAGTGTGCTTTCAGCTCACACTCAAGAGAAGGAATGAAATTAAAACTATGAATGGGAAATGCAGTAGAGTGAATACAGAGGACCACAGGGTGACCTCAGTTCAAGTGTCAATGTATAATCTTAATCCAGAGTGATCCCACTTGGTTTGCTCTATGCTTTATTTACATTTTTTTATATGAGGTAATCTAAAAAGTGATGGCTATGCTTTTTACAGCATTGTCTCCAAATTCTCTTAGTTCTGCTCAAGAAAAAAAAATAAAACAGAGACAACATTCAAGACAGATAAGGGTGTTCCTGAGATTTTTTTCCGTGTCTCAAAAAAAAAAAAAAAAAAAAACAACAACATCAGCATAATGTAAGATTCATTTTTCTGCTTCTTGAACTTTAAAACAGATGGTGCTTGCTATTTGAGCTAGGATAGTAAACTAGACACTCTTGTGGTCTGGTCTGGCTTGGAAGGTCTTCTTTTCAAGGGCAAAACCAAACATCCAGTTCATGGCATCTGAAGAGCAAAGTTCCACACCAATTTTCTTTCTTTAAGGGAATGTAAAAATATCTAACATTAAAATTACCTAAAATCATTAGTGTTTCTGAGAATATAAAGTGATGGATATTTGCTTATATTTAAGAAACACAGAAAAGAAAGTGATTTCTAATGTCATTAACAGCCTCCAAACTTCATTAAAAAAATAAGATACTTCAGAAGTAGACACAAAAATGCTACATTATTCCTTATCTGACACAACTTCATAATACATCCATATGAGTACCTGTTCATCAGCCTGTGGCAAATGGAAAAGACAAAAAAAATCCCCAGCATTGCACTGGGATCCATTAATTAAATTAATTAACCTAGTGACATTGTCATAAGAAGAATTTATCTGGAAACCAGTGGGAGCAGATCTCCAATCATTTCACCATGGCTTCTTCCACAGATTAACAGTCACACAAGTCCCTGGCAGCTGGCTGTTAACATTGCAAATTATCAGAAATTAATTAGCCAAATGCTGTGCACCCATGTGGATATTTTTGTTTTTAAGTAAAGATTATGAAACCAATAGCTCAGCTGATGGTTTACTGAGAGGAAACATCATTGTTTAAACAAATGTGTTGCAGCATGGCTGTCGACAGGGAGAAAGGGAGAAAAAGCTGGGGGGGAGGAGAACTTACATCAAACCATAGTAACAAAAGCCACACACTTGTAAACAGAATTAAACACTCCTCTCTGAAAATAGGGATATGCACAAAACAATTCAGAAGATCTATTATTTTTTTTAAATAAAAATAATTCTATTTGCAAACTTTTCAGAATAATTAAGTTTACCACTGCACCCTGTTAAGCTGGGATTCAACTATTCAGAAATACTCCTGCAAGGTAGCTTTGTTCATCCAGATAGTGATCACCACATCACACACAAAAAACAGAATTTTAAGGAAAGTGAAGGAGCAACCTGAAGCTTAGCCTTATTATTTTCTGCAACCCCTTGTCAGAATAAAAGGCAATGGAACCATAGCATTTTGGAAAGACTCCTTTTGGTACCACAGTGCTTCTTTTGAATAGTCAAGGACTTGTCTAAAATAAAGTCTTAATCTCCATGTGATTTAAACAGAAGGAAAACAGATGCATTCACAGTAATGGGTTTCAACTGTTCTCTTTACATCTTGTTTACTTCCACCTGACAGTACCTTATTTGTACATTTTCTATTTAAATGAACTTGGAAAACTCCAGGAAGGAGACGGGACGTTGCTGACACTCAATACTGGAAGGCAATCACAGGTCTGAAATAATATCTTGTAAGAGACCCCAAGGGAAAAATAACCGGCCAGGTTATCATTCCAGGCTAATGTGATGTTCTTCCCTTGGGAGCTGCAGGCTCCCAGTCTCAGGTTTCCAGTCCCCGGGGGTAGATGAGGCTGCCAGGGTCTTTCTGAGGACAAGGCAACCCTGTGAGCTGGGAAGGGGCCTCCCACAGCTGGTGCAGATGTGGAGCTGTCCAAACAGAGCCGGGCAGTGCAACTAAGAAGGATGGGTGATGCTCTCCCCTCTCATTGAAAGCAAAAATATCCCGAAACTAAGGAGCACTGGCCCTAACTGGGCCAAGCTATCCCCCTCAGGCCTCCTAATCACAGGTATGGTATGTCAGAGACTGAAAACTCTCATTTATATGCTTGTCTGAGAAGAAAAACTGGAGGTTTCCAGCATTGCATTCTGTACAGGAACAGTCTAAACCACAATGCTCTGTGCCAATGCCCACCCAAAAAATAGGGACGTTTGGAACCAATCCATTGAAAAAGCAGGCAGCTACCAGCTTTGCTTGTTTCCTGTTTGCTCAGCTAGCTGGCAGGTTACCTCCACCCCAGGTATGGAGGTAGGAAATGTGCCTAAGTGCAGGCAGCTGAAAAGTCTTGCCTGGAAAACGTGTGACATCTGGAAATGTTAAGTTCTTAGACATCAACAACTTCCAATGCTACAAAAGTATATTCACATGCTCCTGCTGGTAGGTGTACAGTCATTTGTTAACATGTGTACTGTTCTAATCTTAAATGGCTGCTCCTCTTCCTATGCTTGACTGTAGGTTTAGGGGGTAAATGCTGCAGAACCAAAGTAAAAGCCAGTTTCTTGAAAGTCAATACCTCAGCTAGGCTCAGTTACTTGCTTCTTGAGAGGCTGTTTTATCACATCAGGAATCTTGCTGTTGCATGGCACAAATCATCAACTCAGCAACTTATAATTAAGCTCCTAAATCCACTTTTATGCAACACAAAAACCAAACAGCTAGGTTTTTTGAATGTTGATTTCTCACTGCAGGTCTGTAGAAACCTGAACTTTATACCTTTGTATTTATACATTATACCTTTATGTTTTCCTCCCCATAAGCTGTTGCCTGCTTAACTTCACTGAGAAAGAATGAGGTGTTGGGAAAAGTCTACAAGGAATGAGATGGTTAAATGGAAAAACAGACACTAGAACCTGAGCACTTAATAGGGATAATCTCCCTAGGACCTGAAAATTTCTCTGTAAAGACTTCAATTTTTTATTATTGACCACCATAAGCATTAAAATAATGAAGAGCCAACCTGTCTGCCTAAGCTCTTCAGATAATTTTTACTATTATATCATATTGGTTTTGAATTCTTATAGACCTCTTTCAAGCATTTGTCTTACAGGACTGCCATAATGTCAAAACTACATAACTCTTATAGATACTTCATAAGTAGACCTATCAAATATCATTTAAAAAGACAACGCCATTGCAAAACCAAGCTGTAGATGGACTCTTCTTAGCATAAAGTTGTTGGACATTTCCAATGATGCAGCACTTCAGGAGAACTGAAAAACACATTTCACGTGTACAAGCATTTACAGTATTTTTTTGTGCAAGTCTGTGCACATAGATGCTTAGGCAAAGAAGTAGTAGATAGAAGGCTACATTTCACCTTGAAAATTACATTTGAAGCCCTGTGAAAATTTTGTGTGTCATATCCTGAGCATGGTACTGAGCCAGAAGTAAAGAGAACAACTCTACTGTAAGAGGAGTTTTTATCCTTAAGTCTATGACACTCACAGTTTTATATTTTTCCGTATTCTTGTGCCAGAATTGTTTTGTGTGACTACTTTCAAGTAGAAAAAATCCTCAGCATGTATGATATGCTGCCATATACAATTACATACGTATCTAATTTCTTTCATGGATCTTGTCCAAAGCCCTTGTGCATACCTCTGCAAGTGTTTGTCCCTATGTTACAAAAACACTTGTGCTTTGTGTGAAGAGTCTTGTGCCTCTTCAGCTTCTCATATCCAAAGAGAAATAATGTTCCCAAAGGCTTCCACTGAAAAGACTGCAGCAACACTTTTTGTATAAGTTTTATTGTGCACAGATGACAATAGCTTGTATTTTTTCTATATCAGAAAAGCTTTTAATGTGTTTTCCCTCCCCATACCCCTTATAAAACATATGTTCCTCAATGCATGTAAAACAAAACATGGGAAAAGACAGCAGCTTTAACCAGGATTTTCAGAAAAAAACCATGTTCTTTGTTTTCTTGCACTTTGCAGGGTGACTTGTCATGTCAAATAGTGTCAGTCACATCTGATTAGGTGACTTTATGACTCCAAGACATAAAGCTACATGATTGATGCACCTCGATGCAGTGCACTGCAAGATGACTCGCTGGGAAACTTAAGCCAATGCTCTTTTCAAAAAGCTTAACCCTTAATGCTCAGAGTCAAATTTCACTGGGATGCTTCCACCACAGTGAATAGGGTATGATAGGGGGTGACCATTGACTCAAAGGTGTAAGAAGAGTGGCTATTCAGAAAGTGAGCTGATTTAGTAAAATGCCTGAAGAATATGCTGGTGAGTTTTTGACCTAGTTTTAAGATATCAGACAGTGGCTCAACATCCCTTATAGAATTGTTTTCAGTAAAATACTTATTTTTGATGAATCTAGAATATTTTCCTCAAGATACACATGGAAAAAAAGGACAGATTATTTCTTTGTATCATTTATCCAGATTTCCAGATTGCAAAATCATATATCCCATCCCTATGTGGTAGAATAGTTTTGTGTATCTGCAACTATTGAGGGATTATAACTGAAGTAAGAGTAGACTGTTCGCAGTGTAACAATTTATAGTCATAATGGTTTTACCACAGCATTGTTTGTGCCTAAATGAGATGTTTTAGTAAAATATTAATTGGATGATGAAAATTTGGTAGGTTATTTCCTCCTTTTATTTCAACTCAGTGATAAGACAGAAATGCTCTGAGGTATGTTTTTGAGGAGAAACATTTTTCATGAGATTTTGAAGGTAATTTACTGTCTTATGCAGAAAAAGAGACACAAAGCAATATACATATGGTATTTTTCATCATAGATTTCTGCTTTTTTAACAAAAGCTAGTTCAGATACCTACTTAGATATAATCTGACAACACAGAAATAATTGTGTTGCATTAAAGTAATACAGGTGTTTTACCTGTAGACAGTAGCACATTTCAACATTAGCTATTACCATATCAGAAAGTAATATTATTTTCTTTCATTACATGATGATTATATCTGAAAACCCCCATACTCTTTAACTGCACAATCTTCATTTTACCTGTTTAAAAATAATCCACCAGTAAAGAAAATGGAGCAGGTTGTAATGATATTCTTTGGAGAATTTCATTAGCTACGTGTGGAAATATTAAACCGTGTCGTGTCTAAACAAACAAGTAAGAAATACCACAACAGCAACAAAGGAGCTATATTTTGCCTTAGAACTCTTGGTGAGCCATGGACACCATTCAAGTCCCCCACTGCACCTTTCTGTGAACTTTGGGAGGTTGAACCTCTCACTTCTTGAGAGACATCTCCCCAGGACAGTCAAACAACACACCACCTACTAAAGACAGACAGTGGTAACAAGGAAGGCATCAGCTTAAATCTAATGAATGTTGGTTTATCTACAATTTATGCCGTCAGACTAACTCAAAATCAGAAGTTTGTGTGCCAGTGGCTGATGAAAAGTTTATGTCTGTGACATCTTGATTAATAAGCCAGACCCATAAAACTCTAAAATTATGTACATTAAATGGATTAAAAGCTGGTTAAGTAATAGGTTTCCACATGTAATTATAAGTAGGAATTGTGCTTAACAGCTGTTTTGAGTGCAGTCCCTAAAGGTCTGTTCTCCATTAAACATTTATCAATGATTTTGGGGGGAAAAAAAAAAAAATATACTAATAAAGAATACAAACCAGGGGAAAGTTAACTAAAGAAGACTCGGCCAGTACTACAAAGCCAGCTGGATGGCTCAGTATATTATGCACAGTGAGCAAATACACATTTTAGTAGAGCCAAATACAAAATCACAAACCTGGAAAGGAAGTATGCAGGCTGAAATAACAGGCTGAGGAATTTATCTGGGGGACCATCGGCTTTGAAAAAAATCTGAGATTGTGGATGAAAATTAGTCTTCTGCACACAAAAAAAAGTAACTAAGAGGGCCACTGTAATTTTAGGATATATAAGCAGCAGAATTTCAAGAAGCAGCAGGGTATATTAGCTTTTTATCTGGTATTGGTACTACTGTTCCTGAAATCTGTGCACTGTTCTGGCATCTACAGCTCAAAAACGATACTGGAAAATCCAGGAGCCCAGAGAAGAGGCACATGAATAAATAAAAGGCAGGAAAACATGCTTTGTAGTGGAAGACTGCGAGGGCTCTATCTATTTAGCTTCGTTCACAAAAAGATCATCTGGCTTGATCATAGTCCCTACACAGTATAAAAAGAAGAGAAATCTAACAGCTGCTGCTGCTGTATTTTAGACAGAAAACACAGAGGCTGGATTTTGAAACTTGATAAATTCACATTAACTACAAACTTCAGATTTCACTCCAAAGCTGTGCTGGTAGAACAGAATAACTGCAGATAATCTGTTTGGGTTTTTTTTCCTTACTGTGCTTAGATGTTTCTGTAAAGATATTCTAGTTGAAGCACAAGTACTGACCTTGCAACAATAAATAATAAAGGAGTACTACTGCTTCAGTTATTCAAGAATTTAAGTTAGACAACCACAATCATCCTTGTTGACCTTCAAGACAATGACAACAACTGATTGTCACGGGAAAAAAAACACTGATTCATAGAATCATAGAATTGTTTAGGGTGGAAAAGCCCCTTAAGATTGTCAAGTCCAATCATTAATCTAGCACTGTCAAGTCCACCATTAATCCATTTCCCTCAGCACCTCACATACAGATCTTTTAAATCCCTCCAGGGATGGTGGCTCCACTAGTTCCCTGGGCAGCCTATTCCAGTGCTTGACAACCACTCCAGTGAAGAAATCCAGTCCAGACCTTCCCTGGTGCAACCTGAGGCCATTTCCTCTTGTCTTATGACTTATTACATGGAAGAAGAGATGAGCACTCACCTTGCTACAGCCTCCTTTCAGGTTGTTCTAAAGAGCAATAAGGTCTCCCCTGAGCCTCCTTTTCTCCAGACTAAACCACCTCAGTTCCCTCAGCTGCTCCTTATAAGATTCTCTAGACACTTGACCAGCTTTGTTGCCTTTCTTTGGACATACTCCAGCACCTCAATGTCATTCTTGTAGTGAAAGGCACAAAACTGAACACAATATTTGAGGTGAACCCTCACCATATATGAGTACAGAGGTACGGTCACTTCTCTAGTCCAGCTGGCCACACTATTTCTGATACAAGCCAGGATGCTCTTGGCTTTCTTGGCCACCTAGGCACGCAAGCAGGATGCTTTTGGCTTTCTTGGCCACCTAGGCACGCAACCAGCTTATATTCATCTGGCTGTTGACCAACACTTCCAGGTCCTGTTCTTCAGGGCAGCTTTCCATGGCTTTCTTGGCCACCTAGGCACGCAACCAGCTTATATTCATCTGGCTGTTGACCAACACTTCCAGGTCCTGTTCTTCAGGGCAGCTTTCCATCCACTCTTCTCCAAACCTGTAGCATTACATGGGGTTGTTGTTACCCAAACACATGACCCAGCAACTGGCCTTGTTGAACCTCATACTACAACTGGCCCTGGCCCATCAATTCAGCTGGTGCAGATCAGTCTGTAGAGCCTTTCTACCCCCAAGCAGATCAATAATTCCACTCAACTTGGTGTTGTCTGCAGCTTTACTGAAGGTGCACTCAACCTTCTTGTCTAGATCACTGATTGATTCAAGATAGCTAGCCACTAGAAACCACACTAAGGACCATCTTTAGTTTATGTGCTGTTGACCATGAACTCCAGTTTGTTCCTTACAGCCATGAGCTGGCTAAAAATATCCTAAAACAACCACTGTCAGAATGTTGTCACCTCTACAAGAGCTGCACAAAATGCTCAGTGGAACAATTTTCCTAGGGGGAAACAGGAATAAGAAAATCTTATAAACCTTGCACTGTTGATTAGCTCCACTCAGCTAGGACATGAATAAAGCTGATTCACTGTTGCCTGTCACTGCTAGTCAAGGCTGCTATGTGCACTGGTGAAGAGAGAAGACAACAGAAGCGTATAACACTTCACTGAAGAGAAGAGATTTATAACCAATTTATTTGCTAAAAAGAAGTTGCAATCAATTATTAAAATTTAGTTTTACTTTTAAACTGCAGGATTTATTTGGCTTTGCTAGGAGGATGAGATAGAAAACCAGCTACCTGTAGTTTTTACTTGCTTTTATTCCACTGTTCTAACAGAAGAGGTGACTGGGAGTTATTCCAGCATCATGCTGTCTGTATTAGTAAAACTTGTTATAGCCTTATGATATTTGAAAGCAGACACTGATTGATTCAGCTATTCATTACTCCACTCTATCACTTCCTTACTTGCTTGCATCCTGAAACCAGGGTTAGGAAGACTGGGATGCTGTAAGCAGAAAAACTCCTATGCAATTGCTGCCTGAGTGTAAAAAGACACTGCATGATGAATTCCCACCTGCATCAAATACTCTTATCTTCTTCCCATTTCTTGTGCCCTCTCCCACTCACCTGGAACTGAACACTTCCCCTTTGTTTTATCTTATCTTGAAAACAAGGAAATACCATGAGTTACATGTCAATATGACCTCTGTGAACTAGGAAAAAGCTGCCTAATGTAATACCTTGTGGCTCCATTAAACCAATTAAAGATGCATCTTGAATTCTACCAGTGTTGGGAAAAGAAAATATGCTTTGAGCTGTGAGTTTAAAAAATGTAGAGAAACTAGAGATAAAGACTTGTGCTTATCCCATAGTTTCCCAAAATTAGCTTTAAATTCTGGGTTTTTATTTACTGAATATTTTCACTTTGTATATATTTCATGGATTAAAATGAAAACGTTAGCATTTTAGGCAAGCTGAAGGTTAACTGGGGAAATAAGAAGTAAGTTCTAACAAAGTGGTTGGGAATTTTCTTTCTGTAGCTGAGGAATCAATGAAACAATAAGCAAGATGAAATCTTTGTATTTATGGGATTTCCTTTGCCTTATCAACCTACAAAATCCTTGCCCAGTGGAAGACTGGGGACTAAGTTTTACCTTTAGGTTCCTCTTATACTTCCATATTAGACTATACTTTTTGACCAGAACAAGTTGGTCAAGACACATTAAACACTATTCTAGGTCAGAGCAGATCCCTACAGGTTCAATTCATGACAGGGCTTCCCACATTGACCCTATACTGCTGTGTATAGCAGAGCAGATCCAACGTGGAGGAGCAAAGGCAGGATGCTAACTCTCTCTGGGGACATCTGAAACAGTTGTGCAGTCCCTGGACTGTACAGAATGAAATTATGGAAGAGCTCTCTTGAATGTCCTGCTCTTTTACAGTTGATACTTGCCTTTGAGTAGAATCAGCACCAGATTAATCTTGTTTGAAGCCAGGGATGGACAAGTCTAAGGAGCACTAGGCACGTGGATGAAAACTTTAATTTAGATCTGTATGTGCCAGGAAAGGCCCAGGTTTCCTAATGTGGAGGTAAAAAAGTCACTTTTCATTATAACTTTAAAATAAGCAAAGTCAAACAGACTTTAAAAATTTCTTAAAGTCTTTGTAGAATGGAGCAAGACAATGTTTCTGCACGAGTCTTGCCCTACTGACATCCAGATTTGATCTGCTGACAGATGACAACTGATACATGCCAACTATGGTAATATATTTTCAATGGACAAATTAATACATAGAGCTTTATCCACACATAACTGTTGCAGCAGTATACACTATCTTGGTTAGGGATATCATCTAATTAAAGAGATAAGTTTGAATGGTCTTTAGTATGGGTACTTAGATAAAGATTTCTTATACATTAGACCTTTTTTTTTTTCCTTTCTATAGGGAAAAAACTGTAGTGAATGTTTGATCTCTGGCAATAGCAGTGCAATAATACTGGATTTTAGGAAAGCAGTGTAATGTAGTGCATCAGTGTCAGAGCAAGATCTGAGTTACCTTTCATCAGCTTTAGCTTGAGCTGCCTTTGATTTCAGCCTGACTCATATAGGAGAATCCTTCGCAAAATATTTATAATGTAACAAAAATATTTACAGTTTACCTGAAAATTTTGTATTTTTTTTTAATTTCCACACCACTGGTGAGGTCAAGAAGCCACTTCCCTGTGGGCCTGTCTGACTGCAGAGAGGATCTGTAGCCACTTCTTGGCTGCATCTGGAGATACCTGATCTTGGATGAAAAGAACTGGGGAACTTTTGATAAATGCTTTACTGAGATGAAGCCTGAAGACCTGCCCTCAGGTGTGACAACAAGATGTTTCTTCAGATATCCCACAGAAATACAGATACTGCTCCATTAGATGACATTAAACAAGACTTACATTTCACCAACTTCATTGTCAGTCCAGGGGAAAAGTAAAACCTTACTACCCTGAATCCGGAGGGACAGCACTAGCAAATTCCCCACCTTATCCTGTCTGCGTGATTTCAGTCTCTTCAGAGAGTAGAAGTAGTTCTGTTTCTACAACCAGCATGCTACAACTGTTCGTAAAGGAAAGAAATGATTGAAAGACAGCTGGGGTGCAGCTTAACTGCATGTGAATGAACACAAGTTAACCTATCCCAAGCTATGATGACTGCTTTGGGTCCTGGACATCACTCCCTAATAGTGCCACATTAAAATGGAAGGGCCAGAGTTTTACACACAACAATCTATAAAGCATCTACCATCATAGCTTAACGACTTTCTGAGTGTTAGCAGGAGTTCACTGAACTAATTAGAAGTACACTGTGTACTTCTGGCCTTGCTGATTCACATCCCATCTTAATGCTGTTTACTCATGGTCCTACCGTGAGTGTTATCAGATGTGCACAGCTCGGTGGGCAGCCACTCTGCATTGCTCTGTTCAGCTCCTCAGACAAGGACAGATGTGAAAAGAATTGGAATAGTAAAAAAATGCTGTATCCTAATGACAACAAAACCAACAGAAACTCTTGTAGCAAATGACTGCTTTTTGACATTGCACCTAGTTCAGACATCTTCTCTGAACAATAACAAGTCAATAAATCACAATAAGCCAGTTGGAAGAGAAGCGTTTAATCAACTAAATCACTGAGACTTATCTCTTAGCAGATAAGTAGGAACCAGATTAAGGAGAACTTTAAGGACAGGTACTTTAAAGACAGCTACATGGCTAGGAGGAGCAAAAACAGATGTCATGTTTTCTCTTTCTCTGGATTAACACAGCAGCAAGACTGTAGAAGCAACAAATTTGAGACAAACGTTTTACTAAAAGAAAATGATACTCAGCTCAGATTCCCAATCGAATGCTCCATTCCTTACACTTTCACTAACACTTTCAAAGACCACCTGGTTTGCACCAGATGTATACAAAAAAATTGACATGAAATATTACAGGTGGTGCAAAACACTGTAAGTAAAAATGGTACATTACAGGACTTTCTGTATTCCCTCACTATTTCAAATTAAATTTTAATGCTACAGAAATAGCTCTAAAAAATCGCTGTTTTTGTCCTTTAAAATAAAACACACACTTTTCATAAATGTAGCTTTTGTAAAACTGTACTCTACAAAGGATCCTTGTCTGGGAAAATATCTAAATGTTCCTGTAACATCAGGGGAAACAAAGCAAGACTGTAACTATTCTGCAATATAACTTTTCATATATTCCAAAAATACTTTGAAGTGGGAGAATACATACCAGTATATATTTTAATAAGAAATTTTAGGGGAACATCAAATACATTTAGCTACTCTGTGGAATGAATAATTTAAACAACATTTACTCTGAAAGAAAACGCAGGTATTACTTCCAGCTTCTCCTCCACACCATACTTGCACAAAAAGAAATGTTTTGGGAAAATTACTTTAATATTGATATTATTCTTGTAATAGAGTCCTTGTTAGTAAGGCAGGACACAGAGCACAGTAGCACATTACTAGGGCTTGAAGGTGAAGGCAGATTGATGTTTAACTTTGTGGTATGCTTTGTAAACTGAGGGAATGGAAATGTGAACCGAAATTAGGAAATGTTACTTCTGGTCACAGAGAAAGGTGCTGGCAGGCCGAACGTGGGAACAGGTGTGAGTGAGCAGTGCTGCATGAGCTGAGCAATCCAGGGCCAGTCCCAGGGGAGCATGAGGCATGCAGCTCTCTGAACTGCTTCTCACTTACAGTTGGCAGGAGGGAAAGGAGATGTCAGATATTCTCCTGTGGCAGTCGTGGAGCAGGACACCCCAAACAGCAGGCTTTTTGCACTGGTCAGGGAAGAAGGTCAGGAGAGGAGTGAAGCGTCTGCCCAGCTGGGAGAAGAGTAACATGACAGCTATAAATAATTGTGTAGTTATTACTGGAGAGTGTTTCTTGTAGCTCACCTCCGCAGGTTTTCCCTGGTATTCTGCAAATTGTGTTAAGTCAAAGAACTTTTCACTTGGCAGACAGAGGAGCCGGTGGCAAAAGGCTGGCAATGCCTTCCCTGACCCAGCTCAGCCTGTGGAACATTCCTGCCCTGTCAGTGCTGCAGAGCATTCAGCAGGCTCATAGCATATGTAATAATATGAGTAATGGTTTCATGCTCCTGAGAAAACAGCTTTCTTCACATTCCCCTCACAATGCACATCTCCATTCAGGTTCCAGTTCTGCTTATTGACTCCTGCACACCGTAATTCCAGTGGAGTTCTGCAGAGGCAAAGAGAGTTTAAGGATCAGAGCTTTACACTGTGAACTCCTGTGTCGGCCTTCTCTTGTCCTAAAAAGCCTTTAGCGCACTAGGAAGGTTGTGGATTGGCGATTTGCAGAGCAGGATGACATGTTTTTGGACAGTCAGTGCTGACAGTGAGAATCTCGTAGGCCTGAGAAAGTCCACGAAACGACCTTGAATGAGGAGGGAAGCAAAACAAGGAGGAGATAAGGGGGCTCCCTTGGCGGTTTGCCTGGACAAGAACGTGAACACGGGCAGAGCTGAGGACAACAACTCTGAGCTGTCCCAGAGCTGACAGGGCGCATGGACAGAGCGTGGACAATGGTGATTATCCAGTCTGTAACTCAGCTTAGGCATGTGAACAGGCGTGTTAACCTATGGGCTTCAGGGGGGCTGTCTCTGGGCTGCTAGAAAAGGCTGTAAAACTTGGCAATAAACGGATTCTGCGGCAGACCCCCTGGAGTGCTTCTCTTCTCTCCAGAGCCCCTTCCCGACAGAAGGTGTCAAGAGATTACAGTTTCCCCCAGAAGAAGTGAATCACCAGAGATGATCACCACTGTGGAAGTTCCCCAGCTCAGCAAGGCTTTATACTAATCTGTTTGATGATCTCTCATCACAATCCACAGCACCCAGACTTACTAGGGAACACTGATAACTGGCTCTCTTAATGTGAAAACCGCATTTATCCTCAAGAAATGGGCAACAGGTCCCTATGTTTTTCAGATTTCATCTTAATGTAATTGGATACAGAACCAAACAACTGTTGGATGAGGTACTCTCATAGTATTAAACAAAATTAATATCCTATTCAGAAGACTGCTTTAAACTACCACCTCCAATGGTCTCAGCTTCTCTTTTGTTTCTGAGCCATGATAATTATGTGCTGTGTGTGATGTTCCATATTATATACACTGAAGTCTTTACTTCTGGCAACAATTAACATATGCTTCTAGGTCTTAGAGCTCTGTGGCAGGTCATGTAAGAGAGGTAGAATCCAATCTGACAAGAATGAAGTTGCTTTAAAGATCTTATTTGCAATTATTAAAAAAAGATAGAAAAATATTTATTTATATCAAACTCAGTGTTTGATTTTCATAATCATATTTACAGAATTAGGCTTATGACAGGCTACTGTTGACTTTGTTTCTGGAAAGGTTTGGGTATCACTACTTGATGACATTTGTCTTCTAAAGTGGTGTTTTGATGTCTATTGCTGAGGGCTAAACCACCAGAAATATCAGAAACCTCTAAACCATCAGAAATATTCTGTTTAGAAATACTACATTTACATGATCCACTACCTCATTCAGAAATCACTTCCGTGTAATCAGTATTTTCTTTGTAATGCAATTATTTATTTCAGTATTTCCTATACATAGGGACAATCTTGCTTGTACTGCAAGTCACAAACATCCTGTAAGTACTGGTACCAGGCTCCCTAGATATTATCAGGACTCTAACAACTCGTTTTTTTGAAGACAGCACAAAAATTTATACATATTATTCAGTTGCAAGGTAGATCTACAGCTCTTGTTGTATCTATAGATAAAGCATCCTTGCCTATATTTGGGTGTATTCTCTCACTATATTCTCTTCTGTAGTAGTTGTTGCTTTGAATTTAAGGAAAGGAGAAACATAACCTGGGACACGTTGCTTAGAAGATTACCCCATTGACAAGTGGCACAATAGTGTGTGCCTCCAGAATGAAAACTGAGTAAAGCTGACAGCCATATCTTTCTATAGGTCATGAATTTTAATGACTTTAGAGTCTGTGACTAGTCTTAAAAGGGAGTACAACTACACTAATACTTCTTTGCTTATAAATTCTTGGCATTTGTTTATTCAGGGAAGAAGATATTTAAAGTGCATCATTTTGGGCAAAACTTCATCTTGTCTCATTACTACTTGCTGCCTGTGTAATTGATTCAACTAAACATTTTAGGAACATTTTCATGTATAGCTATGAGGAGAAACAAATACTCTTTCAGTATTACAGCAACAGTTTAAGAGGATCCTTTCGGGCTCATCCCATGAGAAACTCCAAAATCACAGGGAAAGAAATGCAAGATAGAACACGTTGAGCTTTTTGTGGTTCAGAAAAGATCTCTGAAGCAAATACAATGTGATGCTCCAGTAAGTGATAAACATCCTCTTTGGCTGATGTCATTCAGCATTTTTCTTCTTGTTGCTTTGTCAGGACTCTCTAACTGCACATTTTAAGTATCTTACCTAACATTTTCACAAATGTGGCTATTCATGAGGACACTATTCATAATGACCAGCTTAAACCAGTGTACAAAGATGTCAGGAAATCACACAACACAATTGCTGTGTTTTCAGAAGTCTCTGCATTCCTATGAGAAACCTGCAAATTCCAAAGAAGGCACTTATTTGGTGTGGTTAACTTTTATCACACTTTTTTTTTTTTTGAGCAAAATCTGCCTGAATCCATTATTCTGAAATAAATACTGAAGGCAAGAGTTGCCTATACCTAGAGTCTTAAGTCTCATTATGAATGAATCTCAAATCACTGAATTGTCATTACAATCAACAGGAGGATTCTGGCTTCTCTGAACATAGAAAAACTGAGCATTTATTCATGCTCTTAGATTCAAACTTCAATACCAGATTTTGAGTGATTATATTTTGTAGTACCATGCAATGCATCTCACTGATTTAAGAGTCAAACCACACTTCAAGTTGTCATCTTTTTAAAGTCAAGGAAAGTATACATTAAAATATTTTTATTCTATTCTAGTTGTTCAATTGCTCTCATCACAATATGAGACTGGAAAGCAATGAGGAGCCAAATTTCCTGTGCCTATCCAGATGGAAAAAACTGTAAAAGTCTGAAAATATCCTGGGCAAATTAATGCCTTCATTTTGTCCTGGTCTTGCAGGGGCGTTTGAATGTTGTTGGTGGTATCCAACATCAAAATATAAAGTTGTTTATTTTACAAAGTGTAGCCCCTGCTATACTTACATATTCTGTGCTGAGGTGCAATGATTATACCTGCTAGTAAGTGCTGAAGCACCTGGGTTTTGAGAGACAAAACCAAGGAGCCATGGCTTATGAAGTTATATGTCTTCATGCTTGTAATTGTCATCCAGGCTGCACAGACAAGGACAACAAACCAACCCATTACAGCTATGGGGAATTTGGATCTGCAGTTAGACCTACAAAGATAAAAATACTTCCTTTCTGATAAGACTTGTTATTTCATTTGGAACTTCTCAACATGTTGTGATCTACATTGTGAAAGTGGTCTTGTATGGACCGAGCAGAGAAGATCCTGAGGCATAAATAGGATCTCTGAGAGCTAAAATAATAGTAATAAATTCTGATCACAGCCATGTAACAGCATCCTAATAACCTAGTCTAGAACAGGACATCAGCATCTATGCTGATAATAATCACTATACCTGGAAATGTCTGCTCATCTCTGCTTTAAATATTTCATCGTTTAAAATAGTCACCTTACTTCAAGTACTGTTTTATTCTCTTCTATTTATCATTTCTGAAAGTTATTAAGAAAACTTCCTGCCAGAGGAGGTAAAATAAACCCAAACTGGCATTCAGAAGTGACTTCTACTTCTGTTAGAAAGGGCAGAGCTTGTGACAGCAAGTATATCACAGAAGTGTATCTTCAAGATCCATTTGACCCACAGAAAGGGAATAGATAACTTTAAAAATATTTTTACCTTTTAAAAAATCTACTAATCTAGGGAAAATATTTGTTAAAGTTTACAAATCCAGCTTGCTTGCATTCACTTTTTCCTTGTAATGAATCACTAAAAGGATTAGGAAGGCAGTCAATCAACTAAGAGGAAAAGCAAAGTTTATGTAGACTATTTTTAGATTTGCAAGCTCTATCACGAGGAGGCTCCCAGCTCTCAGAACAGCTAGAAAGCACCACGGTTTTGCAGCTCAGCCATGATCTAGATATTTTTTCAGGATGACTATTTCTCTCCAGCTTTGTAGAGAAAATCAATATCTTGTTTTCAGATGTGTAAATGTAGTCGTCTTTCTAAAGTGCCCCGGTCAGTTTACCACACGTTCAGCAGCTGCTTCTTTCCAGGCTATCCCACGATTCCCAGCCTATGAGGATTGACAAGGCAATGATAAACTAATGTGCCCCCCCAGCTCTGTGCACAGCCCATTGTTCCGGCAGCTGAGACCCTCTGCTTCTATTTGCTTTCTCCCACATACATTATTCAACAGCCAAGGAAAAGGCCAAGAACCTCTTTCATTCAGGAATTCTGTATTAAAATAATCAATTTCAAACTGAAGCGGGGAAAGGAGGCTTGCTACAGGCAAGGCCTATTAATAAGCCACCAGTCTCTGCCATTTGCATTGGAATTGTGCTATCATGATGTAATATATTATTATATTTATTACCTGCAAAAAGAAGAAACCTAAGAATACTTTCCCCACTTTCTCATTACACATCGTGGGTTTTTTTCTATGGCATGTTTAGGGAAAATAAGATCACCACCTTTAGAAAAAGTGAAAAGTGTCACTTCTACAGAAAAACAACAGCAATCTCTTGCTAAAAAAAAAAAAAAAAGAAAAAATCCTACACAAAGGCATTGTGTTTTATGGTATTAATTGAGTCTATTTAATGGGGCCAACTCTGCTCACTCACCAGTTTAACTATCTTACTGCACTGTTGAGTTTTCAGCCTAACTTTTCCTCTCACCTTTCTGCAGTCATACATGTTTATGAAATTAGCATTTTTAATTTGTCCGCTCTTGGCATCTTGCAGGTCAATAAAATAAAAGAAACACTGATGTCAACAGTAAGAAAGGATGGAAATTGAAAAACTCAGACCTGTGGCAGTGGGAGTTAATGGGAGGCATCCAACTGCCTTCAAATAGTATTGACAATTGTCACCTTCTGTATTTGGTTTCCTCTCTTTTCTACTTGAGATATCATGATAGATCCTTGTTATGAATGTTCCACCCACTATTTGACACTTCTGCTCACCAAGTACTGTCAGTATTGTTTCAAAATGGTTGAAATCTGGTAAGACTTCAGTGAGGAAAACTTTGAACTACTTTAGCAGCAGCAGCATCAAACCTATTAACCACAAGGGTGGTGAGCCACTAACTACAGCTGGTGGTGGACAAGCTCTGCTTAACTTCATTAAAGGGGAAAAGCTGCAATAACAGACCCTTACTTTCTGCCAAGTATTTTAATGCAAAACTTCAGGCACTGCTTTCAAAAGTCTGAACTTGCATTTCAGTGGGGAATAGCAAAAAAAAAAAAAACAAAACCAAAAAAAGGTAATTTGCCCCATTCTGATAGCAGACAGGTGATCTTTTACTACTCTGTTCTCATGCTACCACTGAATTTCCACATTTAGAGACTGCTGTTCTGACAGGAAAATCCAATACACTTCTGATGTTGGGAACACACAATCTAAAGTGTAAAACGCTAAATGTACTGGGATTTGTGCTCATGAGTCACTTCCAAAAGCTCAGTGAGTGGATAAACATTCCAGAAAGTGCCGTGTACAGCATGAAGCATCCAGCTTCAATAAGCAGATGATTTTTTGCCAGAGGATGAGCACTGCCACATAACTATTCAAACTTTTGTTCTGCACTCTGAAGAGTTTCATTGCATAACTCTGTAAGAGATGTGCATGAGACTCACCTAGAGCTGAGCCAGTAAAGCACTTCATTGTGTCCAGATTTTCCATGGTCTGGACACACCAAACCCTCATATTTTCACTGGGCAAAATAAACCAATCCCTTTTGCTTAGGATTTGTAAATTTGAGGATAACAAATAACTAACATGACAGAGGGCAGCTGCCACCTGCCTGGTAGGGAGTAAGGGAGCAGAACTTTGGATCTTACACCTTTGCACAAACTATACAATTGGCAGAGCTTAGAGCAATTGGCAAGGATGGAGAGGAACCAGATCAGAGCAAGATAAAGGATACTCCCATCCCTTCGCCTACTGAGTGGTGGTTTCACCAGGAGGGAAACTTGGGAGCACAAGCAGGAAGGCTTGTAGCAAAACGACTGAGTTTGTGCAGCTGAAGCCTGCCCCTGCTCTGAGGAGACTTCTGTGCTGCCAGGTCTAGTAATGCAGACATAGTCTAAAACACATGTAAAGTGTGCATTTATGTTTCAAAAAATGCTCATTTTCTCAGTCTGCCTTTAAAAGTTTACTATTCAATTTTACCATGGCTTTTCTCTGTCCATACACCTTTAAGATTTACAAATAACTCACTCTTACTCCAAGAAAGCCCCATCCTGGAAATGTCATACTTCTTTACAGAGCTCTACTTCCGAACCTAGTTACTCACCACCATTAAATCTCTAAAATTAATACAGACTACTTAAAAGATAGAAGCAACCCTAAAACCTTTATGACAAACTAATTACATTTCCACAGCAAGGTTGGTCCACAGTCCTATATATAGTTTCTAAAAATAACTGTCATGGAATTCTTTCATACAGAATTTTCACTCCAGAAAGTGAAAAAGAGTTCAAGACTCCATGCAGGCAAACTATACAGTTATTTTTCATAGACCTGCTTACCTTTTATGAGTGTCTGACTAAGCTAAATGCTTCAGTAACTCTGGTCAGCTTTAGTTACTCATTATTAGATATTTGATGTAATTCTTTTCCAGTATTCAGGATGTGGAATAAAGACAAAATGCTGTCAACATTTATCTGCTGCTTTACACATGCCTGGAGCAGAGCAAAGGAAAAATGTCAAGCATTTATGTTCCTGAACTCAAAACAAGCTACTTTTGCTTGACACACAGTGCAGGATAAAAGTAAGAGTAGCAGAGATGAAAAAGTAAGCACGAACTGCAAGAGTAAGAAAAGAATGAGGAAAAAAAAAAGGAAAAAAAATCAAAAGAGAAAAAAAGATAAAATAGAATGCATGATCATAGAGAGAAAGAAAGAAAAATAAACCCAGATCTGTGACATACTGAGTTCAGTGGTAGGTCTGACCACTGCCAACCTGGGTGACTTTGAACACAACAGTAGCAGCACACAAAGGCAGTAACTACATTGAGCCCAGTGCAAGTCCCAGCTCCCTTCTGAACATATAAGCAGGGAGTAAGAAAGGAATGATTGGCTGCCTAATCGGTGTGCAAAAACTTACAGAGAGAAAGAAACTTGATTCTCAAACCTCTAAAAACTCAAAACACAGAAAATGTCCAGGTATCTCTGCAATATAATGCAAAATATTCTGGTACAGCTACAAGGAGAACATCACAGAATGAGTAATTCAAAGGTTAAGCCATATGGGTCCTGCATAACGATGGCTACTTCAAAGAACACTTTGTCTTTGGAAACTTATATACCTATAGTAAAAATCCTAATGGGGATGTACAGGTTCCTTTTTCTTTTTTTTTTTTTTCCTTGAAAATTATTGAAATGTTATCTTTATAAGGTGAAAGCAAATGTGTATTTTTAGAAAAATCTCACCAATTCCAAATTCCAGGATTTTAAAATTTTTTTGTGTTATATACAGGGTGACAAAAGTTTAGGACTCTCAAAATTTTTTTGCTAGCAGAAATTTCATTTTTATTCCTGTTCTACTTCCTCCTTCCTTCTTTAACAAACAGATTTTTAAGAAAGGAAGAAAGATATAAACCCTATGCACTCCATTTGCAGATGAGTTGAATCGCTAATTACACTCCACAGACCAATCCCATAAGCTGCCAAATCCTGCTAAAGTCATCCAGTAGCACTGGGACTGGATGGAGCCCAGCACTCTGCTAGGAAGATCCCTGCCAGTATTGAAATGAGCAGTATTGTCATATGACATACTTGCTACCAGAACTGATCCAGAGAAGGGCTGAGTGTCCTCAGCTCTGATTACCTCTCACTGGGAATTGAGAGCACTTGGCAAGATCCAGCCTTAAAGCTGTCTGGCCCGTTATCCTATTTCATAGAGAGATTTATTTTAAATTAAAGCACACAGATAGTAAGAATCAATGGTGCCATCGTGCTAGTGTTAGGTGATGTACCCATTGTATATGAGCAGAAACGGGGTCTCTCCAAGCAGAAGGTAGTGATGCTTATGCTTCTGTCAGTGAGATCCTACACGCATTCCCAACGAGTGCATTTTGAGCTCCTATTATCATTAGTGGGAGGAGGATGGGGGATGTCCATGTCTCTACGTGTTTTCTGTGCTAATCTGAGAGCTGGACCAAATCCCAGTATTTGGGTCACTTGTACACAGAGTTCTCATTGTGAATCAGGGTAAAATGGCAGCCTCTCAGTTGTGCTTTGAAACTATGCATTTTTTAAAACTTGTGTATGCATAAGCCTCTTATTTAATGAATGACTCCCTTTGTATTTACATGTTCCACCATCCACAGAACAAATAGGGTTTAGTCGTTTGAGAATGAAAACTTCTAGTCCTCAAGGGAGAGAAGGGAAGGGGAAAAAAATAGTTGCAGCTATTTTACGAAAGTGATTAAAAAAAAATCAATTAGCCTCTTAGTTTTAGATCTTACCTGATCTTCAAAGTACTCTGTGGACACAAATATATTCTTTCTTAAGTTACATATGCCACAGCTCCGACCAGAAAAAATTCTGATACAAATGTAACTGAAACATATTGGTTTCAATGCAGCTGAATTCAGATCAGAAGTGGTCAGAAAAGTTACTTTAGGCTGCTCTGGATCATTATCCTAAATTAGAAGGGCTTCACCAGGCGTGAAGGCTTCTTAATCTTACACCTTTTTTATTCCTCCCTTTAAATTCAACTGATAAATGAAATATGTGGAATAATAAATAAATTAAAAATATATGGCAGAAATAATTTCAAAGGATTTAGCAGCCAAGATAGGAATGTACTGAAAGCAGCATTTTAAGTTGTCTTGATTTCCAAAAGGAAATAGTTATAAATTAGTTCTAGGGCACTCTGAGTCATTTATAAGACTGGTTTGAGAAACTCTTCAATATTAATTAGTAGCCTATGAATTCAGCCTATGCAATTATGATAAGATAGTTCTTTGGGTATGAAAGAGCTAACTTATCATATTTTTGAATTCACCATCTATAAGCTCGGATATTTTTGTATTTCCATATTTCTCAAGTAGCACTTAATTTAATCTTATCCCCATTTCTTTCAATAAACCATTGTTGCGTCTCTTAAGCAGCACAGCTTCTTCCTCTAACTCATCTCCCCGTGAAATTGGTTTAATGAAGCAGAAAGGTATGAAGCATTAACAACACTGGAATTCATGTGGTAGCACTTCATTTTTCAGAGGCACTCACATTTCCTACCTAATTTATAAAATCAGCACACAAATGATTTTTATCACAGCCATTACATCAGTATAAATTACTGCCTTTTCTATAACACGGCAGTTAGTCAAACTGTTGAAATTATATCTATTAGTCATAGAGAGGAGGAGGGAAAAAGAAAAACCTGTAGGAAAGATTTAGTGTAAAATAAGGACAGATAGCAGCCCTATTGAAACACTAATATTAATTTATCAAATGAGCCCAAAGCGCAGATATTTTGCAAAGGAAAATTAAAAACACACAAAGTAAAGCAAATGGGTCAATTTGTAAGGAGCCGAAAAGAAAACTCTGCAAACAAACTGTGCTGTATCAGAGGCCATCAGAAATGCTATTAGGAAGAAGTTCCTCACATCTCAGAAGGTGACATGCCTCACTCCCAGTTATAGCCCCACATTCCTCCCAAGCTTTCCCATTTGCCTCATTGATCTAGCACTGGTATTCTGGTTTTGTGGGTGGTAGCTCCTCCAAAATCACTGCTGTCCTCCTAACCTCTTCCACACACACTGTTATCTACTTGCATCCTGGATGTTCCGTTCCAGGCTAGTGGGAATCAACCCCTGCCACCCGCGCTTTCACACAGCAAAAATACAGTGACGCTTGCTGGGAAAATCTTTTAGTGTCCCCTGCTTTCCCAACGAATATAAACTTACTTTTCCAGGACCTATGTCCCAGTTTGCAAAGATGAGCCTGTAAGAAAATGACTGCTCACGCTGCAGGTGCATCACATACTTGGAAACACTTCAGCCTTGTACTGCTCTGTAAACAACACCTGCCTGTGCCAGACCTGCTGCTGGCCGCACAAGCGTGTCCTGGGCCTCCCTTCCTGTTTGCTGTGCCTCAAGCCTGACTCCTTCCAGAGCTGCTCTGTAAATTCACTCTTACCTGCTTTCTCAGATCTCTCCTCCAGATCTGTCTACGTGGAATAACCATCTGATAGGGAGG